>NC_143041.1:32189946-32489946 GCF_057628025.1 Oncorhynchus mykiss | reverse complement strand
GAGGATGAGCTCAAACAGCTTCTCGTGGTCCTGGTTGTAGAAGGGCAGCCGACCGCACATCATCTCATACATGACCACGCCCAGGCCCCACCAGTCCACCGCCCGGCCATAGTCATTGTCCTCCAGCACCTGGACAGACACACAGATCATAGAATAAGAACATATTATTAATATGAACTGTATGGTATCCCTATGAGACAGGCACTAACTCCTCTATTCAACACTGCAGTTCAGAGGAACAAACTGCTGCAAACTGGTCCAATCACCCCTGCCAACAACACACACACGAAGCACATCAACTTTGTTATTTCGCCAAGCGTTTTACATACAACCGACTTTTGACGCAAAGTTGGTTAACAAACGACCTGCTGGACATTTGACCCTTGCGAGTTTCTGTTTCCAGGTCCAGCTGGTTTACTATGACTAACACAAAGCCCTATTCCACGGTACGGTGTTCCTGTGACATGAGAACCCAACAGCATCATGCAGTGGCATCACTACATAGACTGCGATGGCTGTCACTCTGCTGCTGCTGCGTGTCACAGATGCCCCTGTTGGCCAAGCCAAGTGGCTGGCGCTGGAGGCCCTACCTGGCACGGGCAGACAGGAAACGCTCCTGGATGGACATAGAGGGCCTCGCCATCATGATGTGACCCGCTGGTTCAAGGGCAGCCCCACCAGAGAAAGAGAGGTGGATACCTGGCTACGGGAAGCATGGAGCCAGAGGAGCCACGGCTGAATCAAAGCCTTCTATCTGGGCTGCTGTCCTAATATACAATCAACCTGCTCTTCTCCTTCCCCTTCTCTTACATCGTCTCAGGTGTGCTGCCGTTCACCTTGTTGAAAAAGCGAGGAAGGAAGAGAGATGGAGGGAGTACAGGCTCCATTTCAGACCGTCGCTGAGGAAAAGCCTAATTAATATGCCTACCTAACGACAAGTGGTGCTGGAGAGAGGCCAGTTAAGCATATGCTCTGAATCTCTAGAATAGTAATGTCTTGTCTCTAATCTTAATGGGAAGTAGAACCTGGACGTGTCAACGCAATGATCCTCCTCCGCTGTCTTAAAGAGTAGTCCTAACCAGAAAATATAAACCAAGACATCATGAAAACCTCCAAAAAAACATTCTGAATTTCTGGGACGGATTCATAAAGCATCTCAGAGTAGGAGTGCTGATCAAGGATAGGTTTTGCCATTTAGATTATATTGAAGAAGACAAGGAGGACCTGATCCTAGATCAGCACTCCTACTCACTCAAGACGCTTTATGAATACAGGCCCTAATCACTAAGAATTCAGTTAGACTGAACTTTAAATGACTGAAACAAGTTACTGTGTTTGTACACTACATGTAATCCCAAAAAGCTGAGAATTATAAAACTAAATAACACTCTGGAAGCAAATTGCTGGTAAAAACACGTATTGAGCTTATCAAGACGGGCAACCGGCTGGATGGAAATCAGCATCACTGAGAGAAACAGTGGTACAGTCAAAGATGAACTATTCATGGGTTTGAACATAATGCTGGAGGGATAACACTGGATTACCAAGTAAAAACCTGAGGAGGAATGCTACCACGCACAGCAGATGGAATATCCTTCCCCCCCTCATCAAACCAAAAGTTAGGAGAAAGAAATAGTTACATGTTTAATGCCATTTCATCACCTAGGGCCAGAGGTGTGTGTGTGTGTGTCTGTACATATGCATGTGTGTGTGCAGGGAGAGCTGGGACTGGGAGTTTGTCCTGGGACTGTAACAGGAGCAGCTCGGGTGCAGGCAGGGATGCGATTAATACACACAGAGCCAGTTGGGGTCCCCCCTGTTCCAGAGCCACAGGCAGAGAGGCAAGCCTGGAGGGGAGGAACAGGCCCCGTTCGGACAGCCATGTGGCGGGGCTGCTGCTCCCAGGACTGACTGGGGCCCTTGGCAGGCTTGGCTGGGCAGGGACAGAGAGAGAGAGCCTTTGGCTCCACCAGCCCAGTTACCCAGCGGGGCACAGGGAACAAACACACAGCTCCGCCCGCCCAGCCTGCCCTAGCTTGTGTACACACACACATAAAGAAACATAACAGGCTAAATGTACATATATACATGGTGCATAAATGTGCATTGAAACACTACAATATAAACAATTGAATATATTTTTACTGAGTTACCAAATCATTTGGTTATATCTTCCCAAAAGTATTTAACCTGCACATGTTTTTACTTTGTAAAAAATACATGCATATCAAAATGAGAAAGAGTCACTGAGTTATTTCAATAAGGCTAAAGTAACCAAAACTAGGAGAGTATTTGTACAAAATGTATTATTAAGAAAAAATATTTTTGGTATTCTCATTTTCCCTTTCTAAACAAGGCAAATCAAATATATTTTACACATAAATAAAAAGAAAAACTATCTAAATGTCATTTTTATAACCCCAAAGCATTGGAATATTTTAACTTCCCTGTTTTAAATCCCAGCTACTTTGCATCTCTGGAACTTGGCGCTGAGTGTGTTCTGTTATTTTTACACCAGTACGGCGGTATAGATTTCCAGGTTTCCCAGCCACCTTCTTCCAACCTCCCCCATCTGCCACCATCTGCCTCTATTTAGCATGTACTTTTTTGTGCAATCACATACTCTTGTGAAAAATAACCAACACTCAAATCATCTCCTGGCACAGCGGAGGGCCTTAGCAAAACAAAATCCAGCGCCAAATTGTCCTCCATACTTTTTTAAGTGGGATCTATGCCCCCCTCTATCCCATGCCTTTCTTCCCCCACCCGACCCACAGTCCTCACTCCTCTGCACTTCATAAATATGCATTGCAGTAAAAACCTGACACCATAACGTTGGTTATGTTTAAGCATTGGTTAAAGGAAAAAAAATGGTTTGCAATGTGGTAAGTTTTTAAATGATTTTTTTGTCCTTCAGAAAGGACACCAAATACTTGTTATTGAGTTGTAAAATATTGTACATCTACTTTACTGTTGTTAATGACCAGAAAATAGCAGTTCATTATTGAAAATGAAAGTGACTACTTAAAGCTAGAATCTGCAGTACACCCGTTTTGGTGAAATGCTGAGAGATGCGTCAGGAAAGATGTAACCATTCTAAAATTCATACACAGAGCTATGGATGCAAGGTACCCTCCTTGAGGTTATGAGGATATACAGTGTTTGTTTACATTTACATTGTTTACAAACATTGGAGTAAAAACAGTTTATATTTTGGGTTCTGATGGGGTTTGACAATTTAACTAAGTTCATGAGCCATTTATAAGTTATATTGTTCAAGAATCAAAGAGCATACATCATTCATACATACATCATAAGTCCAAAAATGGATGTAATAACTAAACATTCTAGCTTTAAATAAAGAGAGAAGATCAAACAAATTAGCCAATGAGAAATCACAGCAGAACGGTGTTTGATATAACTAGATTCCTCAATTTCAATCTTACAACTTCACACATCCACTTGTTTGTCAGCCTGGCGCCAGGGACAGTGTCTCCTATAGAGCATGTGAGGGGGTTTACATTATGCTCACTGTGAGAGGCAGTGTGAGTCCCAATGGCGTCATTAGCTATGGGACTCTGCCATGAGGATGATGTAAACCTGCTGCCATAGCTGCAAGCATTATTTGGCAGATGAATCTTAAAGTCTTGGCCATAAATAGGCTACAGTATCTCAATAGACTGGTTATTGTAGTGGGTTTATGATGTTTAGTTGTAAATCAAAATGAACTGGGGTACACAACTATAATAAGGATGTAGACCTAATACAATTCAGTTCTAAAGCTCGGGTGAGTTTTGTACTGTATGTCAGGGGTTTGAAGGGGTGAATATACCAGACAGGGAATGTGGGTTTAGAAGGGACAGTGCTGTACCTCTGGAGCTAGGTACTCCGGCGTTCCACAGAAAGTCTTCATTGTAGCAGCATCTGTGATTCCTTCCTTGCAGAGCCCGAAGTCTGTGATTTTGACGTGTCCGTCTTTGTCTAGCATTAGGTTCTCCAGCTGCAGGGGAACAGGAAACCACTTTGAAAGCACTGAAGGCCAAGCCAGTGTGTGGGCAGAACAATGCCACAAGGACAGACAAGCACTGCAGTGCAACACAGTTAGAAAAACAGGCTTATAAAAGCCCAGGGATGTACAGCAAACTCAACGACTCTGACAACACGTACTGTACTGCTGAGCTGCACAAGAGAAGGCAGTCTGTGATTCCTCTCTATGTCCCCCAAGTTTATTTGATCATTTCAAGTACACAAGAAAATGTACTGTCTGCCTCTGCCTCTACTCATGTCTCAGCCAGTAAAATGTGTTGTGGAGACACTTCACTTTACATTGTGAGGGAAGTTGAATGGTCTGACCAGAGTCACGTTAATAACAAGGAGGAAAGTAAACGAGTCTCCTTCTTGTTCACAGTTCCTAGCAGATGAAGGGAAAGAAACCTCAAGCTAGTCAAGCCGTTCAACCTTTTAATTTTAATGGCAAACGCTTCTTTTTTCATGTTTCTTGGCTCCTTTCAGGCAGGCTTGGGCCAAGGCTGTAAGCGAAACGCTGTGTCATCTTTCACACACCCGAGAGAATTTTGATGTTTTTCAAAAAGCCCCTCTCTCCCAAAACTGAAAACTCTGGAGCTTTTAATACATTCCCCACATCCCGTGCCACTCGCACAGGATAATGGGCCACATTAGGTGAGGGAAACAACAACTTCCCAAATATCTGATTACTTTCCTGCTTTTTTTGTTTACCTTGAGATCCCGGTACACAATCTTGGCGGAGTGCAGGTAGTCCAGAGCGGAGACTATTTCGGCACCGTAGAAGCGCGTGCGGTCCTCAGAGAACACCCGCTCTCTCGACAAATGGAAAAACAGCTGCAGGATAAACAGCAGGGACAGGATTGCAATAATTACTGATTTATTGGAGGAAATTAACACAACATAAACTGCCTCCCATCGCCATATTGAGATGATGGATGGTGGGGCCCTTGGAGGACGCCCGGCGAACTTAGACAGCAGCTGGCGCATCATCCCCATCTCTCCACCGGGTAGCCGGTGCGGCCTGTTAAATCAGCCTTTTAATCAATACACCAATCTTGTTAAAGGCAATCGGCGCCGCTCATGGGCTAACATCCCATTAAAGAGGCCGGCGCCCTTTTCTGCAATCATCTTTTCATTTTTGAAAGAGTGAGTATGGGAATACCCTCTCCTCCATTCTCTCTCTCTCTCTCTCTGTCAGATGTCAAGGCTCTCTGTAATTTCTCTGCCATCCCGCTCCCCCTCCTGTCTCCCTGCCCGAGCTCCTCTTGTACAAATTACCCAGGAGGACACGGGGCGGCACATCTTCCATTAATTGTTGAGGGAGGTTTGCATATGGCCACTGGGGCGGTGCTAACGGCCTGCCTGATCAGCCTGACCAGCCTGACAGGTGGGGAGGAGAGGGGAGGTGTGGGGTAGAGGGGGGGCTATGGGTGAGGACAGGTGGGCCTTCATCAGAGCACTGGCAGCTGTGAATGCGGCAGGCAGGTTTGTAAAGATGAGGGAGGGAGGCAGGCAGACAGATCGGCCCACTAAGGTGAGGGGGTTCTGGGTTGGAGCTGGCTGGACTGATGGAGGGAGCAGGTGATGTTTAGACTGAGGGAATGAACGCAAGATTGCAAAGCATCCCGATTAAAAATGCCGTAAATCGAAATTTTTGCGAATCAAAAATCATTTCAGAATGTCATTTCAGTAATATCACCCATAGGTGTGTTCAAATGGACATAAATTGGGAAAAGGTTTGGAATGGTGACAGGTGGAGACCAGTTTTCTGGAAGCAGAAAATATCCAACTTTACCAGAGAGAAATACTGTGGAAGCGACAGAAGGAATGTATTAGACCATGATACATTCATACAATGCTCATTGGTCAATCTGAATTATTTCAGTATAGAATGATCCTGCAAACTCAAAAGTACAACATGAATCTTACGTTCCACAGACAGGACCTACACAGGACTGCCCGTGTGCTGTACTCCTCTGTGTGTGAGTGAATGGGTAACTTTCGAGAGAGAGAGACAGAGCCACAGACAGACAGAGAGAGAGAGAGAGCCACAGACAGACAGACAGAGAGCCACAGACAGACAGACAGAGAGAGAGAGAGAGCCACAGACAGACAGACAGAGAGCCACAGATAGACAGTGAGAGAGAGAGAGACACAGATACTAGTCAGGGCTTACCTCTCCTCCATTCACATATTCCATTACAAAGCACAGGCGGTCTTTAGTCTGGAAGGAATACTTCAAAGACTGAAACAGGAGGAACAGAAACACTACCGTCAGCTCCACAACCTGAGGATGGTTTTCACACCTAGCACATATGTATATTCTTGTTGTTTTTCAGAGAGAAGTACATTTCTATCCAGGGAGTACACATTAAACAAAATAACAGTTGCTCTTTGACTCTCTTAAGCCTTGATTGCAGATGTGAGAGAAAGTGAAACAAGGTGGAACGTTACCGTGATGTCATATGAACCTTAATTGTTTTGCTGCATGTGTGTGTGTGTGTGTGTGTGTGTGTGTTTTTGCTTGTGTGTGTTTTGCAGCGAACAACAGCATCTGGAGTATCACTGAAATGACCTCTCAGTGGTGTCTTGTCGACAGATGTAAAGCTAGACTCGGGCTGTTCATTTCTAACAGTTCATGCACTGCATTATAATGAGTCTCTGGGGGTTTCAGGTACATATAGGCTCAATGTGCTGCTAACTGCTTTTGTCTATTGTATGCATGGGTACATGTGAGCGTGCGTGCGTGCCTTTGTGTGAGTGTGTGTGTGTGTGTGTGTGTAGGGATGCGTACTCACAGTTAGGAAAGGGTGCCTGGTGTTTTTTAATACTCTGCTCTCTGTGAGTGTGTGTGCCACTTCATCCTGTGGGATATAAGGTAGAGAATAGAACAGTGCTTCTGAGACAACACAGCATATGAATGTCACAGTCATTTCTTTATACAACGTCATTCAACCTGCTAGCAGTTCGGTTTAGTGTGAGGAAGTAATTAACATGGAGTGAAACGTACCTTTGCAATAATGACTTCCTTCTTCAAAATCTTCATTGCATAATATTTCCCGTTAGCCTTCTCTCGCACTAGAATCACTTTACCAAATGTGCCTTTTCCCAGTAGTTTTAAGTAGTCAAAGTCATTCATTGTCTGAAAGAAACCGTAGGTCAAGTCAGTGCAGTTATAATAGTTGTAGAAAGCAGAATTTGTGTCTGATTTTGGAGGACTGATGGGAAACTTGACACATAATTTAACAGCTCCGCAAAATGATTCTATCAGTGTTTCTGTATCAGTCAATCAGGATATGTCTCCTGTGGTGTGGTCATCCTTTAGTCAGTGGAGCTAAAGAAGAACCAATGGCTTCTCGCTACTGAAATACTTCACGACGTGTTGCTTAGAATTTGTATGTTTATTTCATTTCATCCCTTAGGTCCTCGGGCGGGATGGGATTGGGATGTAACTTCATTTTGTATGTATCTATTCATGTTTGCTGACAATTACTATCACAAAAAAAGTCAGTGGTCCAGATGTATCTCTTACCTTCCGTTTATGGTGGCTGGTAGAGGTGTCCATCTCCTCCAGCTCTCCGATGTTGTCCATCTGAGACGTGGGACTGCATTGGATCCTCTCTTCCTCCTGTCTTTGGAGTTTGTCTGCTACTATCTGGATGGCCTCCGTCCACTCATCCCTGTTTGAAAAACACAGCAGAACACAAACCTCTAGTTACAGATGGGGTCAAATATATTGGCACCCTTGCACTTTACTATGGCTTGCGATGGAGCAGAATGTTCTGTTTCCCTTTTCAAAACTGGTTGAATGGCAATATTTACCCAGTAGGCAGCTGCAACTTACCACGTGTGATAAATTACACAGTAAATGACTTGCCTCTAACCAAGTTCATTTGAATTTGAAATTATTTATATATTTGTCCTGTGAAGTTGGAAATCAAACAAATACACGTGTGAACACCAAAAGTGTTTTCAATTTCAACTGATTATAAAAGAAATAGTGAATCTTGCAAGGGTGCTAATATATTTGACCGCAACTGTAGGTATAGTGTCTTAACAGTCTATAGTCTGGTTAGCCCTGTCCACTTGTCCCTGTCAGGATATGTACACCTGTAAAGTTGCATAAACAGTATAACAATAGTCTGGAGTATGGTTAGCCTATTTGAACTCATACCGTACAGCAGCTGTAACACAGACACATGAACAAACTTCTGCATGGTAACAGTGATATTTCACAGTGAAATGTAGCTACTTGTTTGACGTCTAATGTGACACCATTATGCATAATCAATGACATTCTGCTAAGTTAAGAATGATCTTTAGACAGTGCAATCTCTTCATTACACCTTCACAATGGGGTAAAACTGGAACTTTCAACAAAGGCTAATCTATGCAATCATCTATGTAATCGTCAATGATCAGTCACTTTAAAACAAAACAAATGTTCACAAATGAGTTTATGTCAATGGGAACTACTGCGTGTTTGCAAATGGCTTTACCCCCCATTGGGTTTTCATTTGTTGTGCAATACAACATCTGTTGCATTAAAAGAGTGATGCATTTGGATTTGTGAGCACGTGTGTATTTAATGATGATGAATATATCCGTGTGTGGTTTGTGCTTCCCTCTGGGTTGTACTGCTGCTACATCAACATTCCACAGGAGGGGATCGTTAGCATTTGGAAACTTTCATTTACAGTACGTTAATCTCTCATGGACCGATTCTTGTGGACAAATGAAACGGTGAGAATCTGTCAAGGTTCATGTAGAATTATATGATTACGGGCAGCAGTAGTAGTTCCTGGCTTTGGTTTTTCGTCATTGATTATTTGGACGAATCAGGATTGGGGAGAAGGCGATGCTTAAACTCGTGTAGTGATTTTCAAAGCCCGTGTGCAGATGATAAACGGTTTCCACTAGATTCCACATCCGCAGTCAAAATTGGCTATATTGTAAAAATTCATGAAACCAAAAATGTCCTTTCGGGCCATGATAAATACAGGTGAAATTAGCAGAAGGGAGGGGTTTGAACTAGAGTTTCCGTTTGCGAGGGAGGAGACTTCGCTTCCTTCCTTTACAGAAACGCAATCACAATTGTTAATGGCATTCCCCCCAGAAGTAAAACAGGACATCTAGCACATGTGGTAACGTGATAAAACAAACAGAACATTTGACTCACAAAGTAGCATCAGTGTGGGGTTTTTTTGTTCCATGTTTTGTTTGGACTTTGAGAGGCCCATATGTTACAATGAGGGATTGAACAAGATGCAAATCCATACCGACACAAAAAGACTCTTTCTGAACACCTTTTCCCAGCTTCACTCAGGTTTCTGAATATATCGGATGTGACTCCGAACAAGGGCAAAGAAAAGTTGTGTTCCATTTGAACAATCAAACGGCACAGTGTACACATAAAAAGCAATGGGAATCCTCTCAAGGTCGTGCAGATGAATGCGAGCCGAGCCATCTCTCCCTACCCCCTCCATTTTTTTTTTTTACGTATAATGAGATTTTTTCGCTAATGAGAGATAATGGGCCTGACTACAGTCGGGCGACATGCCAGCTGGTGCCTCCCCTCTCCTCACTCGTGGGCCTGCCGATGCTGGGCCCGTGCCAGGCGGGTACAGTACAGTAAATGCTGCTGCCAGCCAGCCAGAGACACAGTACAGTACAGTGGCTGTAAGGTTTAAGACAGAAACTGGAAAATACGTTTAACCTTTCCTCTTAACCGCTGGCTGCACTTCCCCTCGACCCCTTGGCCTGTCTAGTGAGGCTACAGCTCGAACTCAAATTCTCCTCACTTCCCCAGCAGAAAGTAGAGTTTAAGACCATAACATCTGCCAGTGCTGCTTCCTCTACCCAGCTCTGCTCCGTAGCTCACTCTCACAGGTCGCTGCCTGCAGTTGCCTGTTCCCCAGAGACAGAAGAGAGGATCGTCTGTATTTGTGCCAACTGTGAACAGGCACAGCTTATTATCTTAAGTCTTATGGGCAAACACTGTTCTTTCTGGAGAGAGATAAACATCTCCATTTCCTAGAAGGACAGCTGGAGAATTTATGCCAGTGCTACTATACTTGAAAGGTCTCTTTTCTAGCCTACATACAAACCCCCCACAACCCCCTCTGCTGATCACCTGGTTGGTTTTACTGGAATGGAGCATGTATGATCTGTGTTTTCTATTCATCTTTGTTAAATGACACACTGCTCTAATTTCAAATGGATCTGAAACTGAGGACAAATATGTTTGTCGCAGAAAACGTTCACACAACATTATCTCTAGAATACCATTGAGTATTAAGTATTTCATAGTCATATTATAGGCGGCCCGCCACCGCAGATCAATTTCATTTTTGGGAGGAGGGAACTCAGTCGGGGTCTCAACTTAATGTTGTGAGGTAGAATACACAAGGTGCAATTTCGGAAAATGGTTGTGCATCAGCAGTTTTACTCTTATTATGTCAGTCAATTAGCCATGTCAGCTAAACATTTTTAGATTGGTAAGTTAGTCTACCCTGCTATCTAAACATGTAGTAATCATGGTCAAATTTTGGACTGGGGAACCCCATTGATTTTCTTAGTCATTCTCACTCAGATATCACATTCAAAACTGCAAACATTTCTATCCACCCAATGGCAAAATGTGAAGAATTGCAGGTAAGTAACTTACATTTCTTCTATCCGTTGGCAGGAGGGCCCCCAAAAGGCTAAGGCCGATTCTGGCTACATGTGTAGGTATGGATGTGGGTACGCAGACCCACGAGCCACTGCAGCCCCTCATGATGAGTTCAGATTGTTTTGTGGCCCCACTCCCATCAAAGTTGACCATCCCTCTTACAGATTATCATAGTAAACCATCATTTAAAATGGAACTAGTGAACAATTTATCTCAGTTTCACATGACCTCCTGACTAGAGAGCTACACTACGACTTTTCATAGATGTACTGTTTTCATAGACGTACTGTTTTCATAGATATACTGGGTACTGGGTAGAGCAGTCAGTTGGCCATAGATAAGCAGACTAAGCACTGAGCCTACCTTTCCTCTGGCGTGTCCACATGGAAGGTCCTCTCTATGACGGTGGTCCATTGTAGACATCTGATGATGAATGTGTTGGGCTTTGGTCGTTCTGTCTTCATCAGTTGGCATTCTGAGACAGAGAGAGGACAGATAGAGAAGCGTCTGTGAATATTCAGATTTACTACATGTCAAATCTTGTGTCTGAGCTTCAGTTGCTGATAAGGCTGGGAATTGCCAGGGACTTCATGATACGATATTATCACGATACTTAGGTGCCGATATGATATGTACTGTGATTCTCACAATGCTCAATGTATAGCAATTTGATACTGCGATCTTATTGCGATTTGATGTTCCAAACATATTGCTCACTATAGTGTCTGCTGTAAAGGGACAATAGAGAGCCATGAGGAAATTAGTTTTGAAATAAAAGTGCAAATAATGTGTTGGTTCACTATATTTTTTTTAAAGATGGGGAACAAGGTATAGGATGAGAAATAGAGGAGTTTTGGCATAGGTACAGCCGATTACCTACAGTAGCTTTATAAAACTAAAACTAAATAAAAACATTTACAAATCAATACTTGGAGTCAAATATCAATATAATATCATCCAAAAATAATATTGCGTTATGTAACTGTAAAGATTTTTTTCCCCAATCACTAGTTGCTGTTGATACTAGTTAATTGTGATGAAAGAGTAGGTTAGCTTTGTTATTGAGTATGTACATACACTGAGTATACCAAACATTAAGAACACCTTCCTAATATTGAGTTCCACCCCCCCTTTGCCCTCAGAACAGCCTCAATTCGTCAGGGCATGGACTCTACAAGGTGTCGAAAGCGTTCCACAGGGATGCTGGTCCATGTTGACTCCAATGCTTCCCACAGTTGTCAAGTTGGCTGGATGTCCTTTGGGTGGCGGACCATCCTTGAACCACACGGGAAACTGTTGAGCCTGAAAAACCCAGCAGTGTTGCAGTTCTTGACACAAACCGATGCTCCTGGCACCTACTACCATACCCCGTTCAAAGACACTTCAATATTTTATCTTCTCCATTCACCCTCTGAATGACACATATGCAATCCATGTCTCAATTGTCTCAAGGCTTAAAAATCCTTCTTTAACCTGTCTCCTTCCCTTCATCTACACTGATTGAAGTGGATTTAACAGGTGACATCAATAAGGGATCATAGCTTTCACCTGGTTTCACCTGGTCAGTCTATGTCCTGGAAAGAGCAGGTGTTCCTAATGTTTTATACACTCAATGTAGATGGACTGTACTGCAGAAAACACAACACTTTGCACCAAGTTAAAGCTGTCTCATTCCATCCAGGAACAGACACAGCCAGATGCGGCTTCAAGCCAACTGTGGAAAAGTTTTGCAGTGTGCTCCACTGTCACCGCTACAGCAGCTATTGGGGACAATGTTCAGTCAGATGACAGCTGAAACAGAGTGTTGAGCCTGTACGTGCCAGTAGGTAATGACTTCCCTCCCTCAGCTGGCCTCATCTCTGCCGCCACCAAACGGCGGGACGGCCTAAATATAGGCGGGAAGGTTAATGACGACACGGCTAAGGTCGCAGGCGCACTCTACCTCTTTCTTCCTGCTCCGCTAATAAAATGGAGTCTCCCACTGAGCGCAGAGAAAACAAGGTCATGACGGAGTTCCAGTAGGTAGTAGCGCTGGACACAACATAGTCATTTTAGGGGGAATACAGACAGAGGAGATTGTTTTGCTTCAGCTAAACATACTAGGAGAGAGCTCCAGTAACTGTACTGCCATCAATCAATAGGCATTTATATTGGAGTGTTTACTGTAATATGCATTCAGATTAATTTCCCTATTCTGAAATCTCTAGTGGGATAGGGCCACCACCTACACTACTGTATATATTAGTTCATCAGTTTGCATTCTTGTTATATATACAGTGCATTGCGAAAGTATTCGGCCCCCTTGAACTTTGCGACCTTTTGCCACATTTCAGGCTTCAAACATAAAGATATAAAACTGTATTTTTTTTGTGAAGAATCAACAACAAGTGGGACACAATCATGAAGTGGAACGACATTTATTGGATATTTCAAACTTTTTTAACAAATTAAAAACTGAAAAATTGGGCGTGCAAAATTATTCAGCCCCCTTAAGTTAATACTTTGTAGTGCCACCTTTTGCTGCGATTACAGCTGTAAGTCGCTTGGGGTATGTCTCTATCAGTTTTGCACATTGAGAGACTGAATTTTTTTCCCATTCCTCCTTGCAAAACAGCTCGAGCTCAGTGAGGTTGGATGGAGAACATTTGTGAACAGCAGTTTTCAGTTCTTTCCACAGATTCTCGATTGGATTCAGGTCTGGACTTTGACTTGGCCATTCTAACACCTGGATATGTTTATTTTTGAACCATTCCATTGTAGATTTTGCTTTATGTTTTGGATCATTGTCTTGTTGGAAGACAAATCTCCGTCCCAGTCTCAGGTCTTTTGCAGACTCCATCAGGTTTTCTTCCAGAATGGTTCTGTATTTGGCTCCATCCATCTTCCCATCAATTTTAACCATCTTCCCTGTCCCTGCTGAAGAAAAGCAGGCCCAAACCATGATGCTGCCACCACCATGTTTGACAGTGGGGATGGTGTGTTCAGCTGTGTTGCTTTTACGCCAAACATAACGTTTTGCATTGTTGCCAAAAAGTTCAATTTTGTTTTCATCTGACCAGAGCACCTTCTTCCACATGTTTGGTGTGTCTCCCAGGTGGCTTGTGGCAAACTTTAAACTACACTTTTTATGGATATCTTTAAGAAATGGCTTTCTTCTTGCCACTCTTCCATAAAGGCCAGATTTGTGCAATATACGACTGATTGTTGTCCTATGGACAGAGTCTCCCACCTCAGCTGTAGATCTCTGCAGTTCATCCAGAGTGATCATGGGCCTCTTGGCTGCATCTCTGATCAGTCTTCTCCTTGTATGAGCTGAAAGTTTAGAGGGACGGCCAGGTCTTGGTAGATTTGCAGTGGTCTGATACTCCTTCCATTTCAATATTATCGCTTGCACAGTGCTCCTTGGCATGTTTAAAGCTTGGGAAATCTTTCTGTATCCAAATCCGGCTTTAAACTTCTTCACAACAGTATCTCGGACCTGCCTGGTGTGTTCCTTGTTCTTCATGATGCTCTCTTCGCTTTTAACGGACCTCTGAGACTATCACAGTGCAGGTGCATTTATACGGAGACTTGATTACACACAGGTGGATTGTATTTATCATCATTAGTCATTTAGGTCAACATTGGATCATTCAGAGATCCTCACTGAACTTCTGGAGAGAGTTTGCTGCACTGAAAGTAAAGGGGCTGAATAATTTTGCACGCCCAATTTTTCAGTTTTGATTTGTTAAAAAAGTTTGAAATATCCAATAAATGTCATTCCACTTCATGATTGTGTCCCACTTGTTGTTGATTCTTCACAAAAAAATACAGTTTTATATCTTTATGTTTGAAGCCTGAAATGTGGCAAAAGGTCGCAAAGTTCAAGGGGGCCGAATACTTTCGCAAGGCACTGTATATATCTTCATTTGAACTCTCCACGTATTCATGTACTTCAATTTTCCAAACTATATTGAAATGTAATTAACAAATGGTATATATTAGAAATATGGGGCTCTGGAGAAGGAAAAATATTCATCAGGTACCATAGCATTGTTTCCTAGTCATTTAGGTGAGTTATCTGAGACGTACTTAGTGTTTGACATTAGACTGTAGCCTGTTGGTCAGGCAGGCAAGTAGGCAGGGAGGGAGTGTCTCAGGCTATGTCTGTCTGTCTGTCTCTGTCTCTGTCTCTGTCTCTGTCTCTGTGTCTGTGTCTGTCTGTCTGTCTGTCTGTCTGTCTGTCTGTCTGTCTGTCAGTGACAGTATCTCTCCCCACGCTTGGGACGGACAGACAGGCAGGCAGGCGGGGCTGCACCATTCCATTTCACTGGCCCATTTGACTACAGCAGCCAGCGTCCCAGCACCACCTGGCCTCCCAGCTTTGGACAACAGATGTGGCAATAGTGTAGTGCTGCCAAGCCAGCCGGGGCCGGATGTATGGCCACCCTCTCTCCCCCAGCCTTTAGATTAAAACCTGGCCGCGCTAGCTTCCTGACGGATGGAGTGAGAGAAAGCGAGAGGGGAGAGGGAGAAAATGAGAGAGGAGAGAGTGAGAGTGAGAATGAGAAAGAAAGCTCCCTCCATGTGTCCAAGTGGTAACACAGCAAGGCCGGATGGATTGATGGATGGATCCACCCCCTTAAACTGTCCTTTCTTTCCCCTAAAAAAACTATCCAGCAGCCAATCATAAGGAAAATCTGAGGCCATTGTCAGTTCTGTTGTGTGTTGGGACAATAGGAAACTGTTGTAGTTGTTTCATGTCCATGTAATTACTGTGGCCTTTGTTGTAGGAACTGTGCCAAGGAGTCAAATGTTTCCACCAGCTTAGTGGCTATCAGCGTATGTCTAGTTGTTTTGGTAAACAACTGAGGGATGGGGCTGGAGAAATGTGACCACTTTCAAATTCATAGACAAAGGTATGAATGCAAGGATGAACTATCCATGAGATCTAAATTATACTTTTGACCATGTTTTGAGGCTTTGAGGTGGAGTAAAACAAGCTTATATTTAGGGTTTCGATGTCATTTATAATTGATCCTCTTCAAGATTCAATGGGTGTACATGTATATCATTCATTTAAAAGTCCAGTTGATATACCAATCTCAGATTGACACTTTAAGTATGCAGTTGAAGTCGGAAGTTTACATACACTTATGTTGGAGTCATTAAAACTTGTTTTTCAACCACTCCACACATTTCTTGTTAACAAACTATAGTTTTGGCAAGTCGGTTAGGACATCTACTTTGTGCATGACACAAGTCATTTTCCCAACAATTGTTTAGACAGATTATTTCACTTATAATTCACTGTATCACAATTCCAGTGGGTCAGAGGTTTACATACACTAAGATGACTGTACGAATTGGAAAATTCCAGAAAACAATGTCATGGCTTTAGAAGCTTCTGATAGGCTAATTTACATCATTTGAGTCAATTGGAGGTGTACCTGTGGATGTATTTCAAGGTCTACCTTCAAACTCAGTGCCTCTTTGCTTGACATCATGGGAAAATCAAAATAAATCAGCCAAGACCTCAGAAAAAAAATTGTAGGCCTCCACAAGTCTGGTTCATCCTTGGGAGCAATTTCCAAATGCCTGAAGGTACCACGTTCATCTGTATAAACAATAGTACGCAAGTATAAACACCATGGGACCACGCAGCCGCCATACCGCTCAGGAAGGAGACGCGTTCTGTCTCCTAGAGTTGAATGTACTTTGGTGGAAAAAGTGCAAATCAATCCCAGAACAGCAGCAAAGGACCTTGTGAAGATGCTGGAGGAAACAGGTACAAAAGTATCTATATCCACAGTAAAACAAGTCCTATATCGACATAACATGAAAGGCCGCTCAGCAAGGAAGAAGCCACTGCTCCAAAACCGCCATAAAAAGGCCAGACTACTGTTTGCAACTGCACATGGGGACAAAGATCATACTTTTTGGAGAAATATCCTCTGGTCTGACGAAACGAAAATAGAACTGTTTGGCCATAATGACCATCGTTATGTTTGGAAGAAAAAGGGGGAGGGTTGCAAGCCCCGAAGAACACCACCCCAACTGTGAAGCACGGGGGTGGCAGCATCATGTTGTGGGGGTGCTTTGCTGCAGGAGGGACTGGTACAAAATAGATGGCTTTATGAGGTAGGAGAATTATATGGATATTTTGAAGTAACATCTCAAGACATCAGTCAGGAAGTTAAATTTTGGTCGCAAATGGGGTTTACCAAATGGACAAAGATACCAAGCATACTTCCAAAGTTGTGGCAAAATGGCTTAAGGACAACAAAGTCAAGGTATTGGAGTGGCCATCACAAAGCCCTGACCTCAATCCTATGGAAACATTTTGGGCAGAACTGAAAAAGCGTGTGCGAGCAAGGAGGCCTACAAACCTGACTCAGTTACACCAGCTCTGTCAGGAGGAATGGGCCAAAATTCACCCAACTTATTGTGGGAAGCTTGGGGAAGGCTACCCAAAATATTTGACCCAAGTTAAACAATTTAAAGGCAATGATACCAAATACTAATTGAGTGTATGTAAACTTATGACCCACTGGGAATGTGATGAAAGAAATAAAACCTGAAATAAATCATTCTCTCTACTATTATTCTGACATTTCACGTTCTTAAAATAAAGTGAGGATCCTAACTGACCTAAGACAGGGGATTTTTACTAGGATTAAATGTCAGGAATTGTGAAAAACTGAGTTTAAATATATTTGGCTAAGGTTTATGTAAACTTCTGACTTCAACTGTAGGTATCCCTTTGGGAAAGAGTCCTCATTGCCTACTTATCACTGTGGCATATTATTGATTTAGATGAATTGACGTACTAGAAGCCAGCACAGTAGATGACTCACTTGCAACAGAGAAGTTATTAAGGGGATAGGGTAGGTCTGCGTCCTGTGGTTTCTCTTTGTAACCTATGAACGAGCCGTCAGTTTTCAGCAGGAAGTAGCGTGGTCTCCAGTTCTTGATATATTCTCCTGTAGAATATGAGAGAGAGAGAGAGAGAGAGAGAGAGAGAGAGAGAGAGAGAGAGAGAGAGAGAGAGAGAGAGAGAGAGAGAGAGAGAGAGAGAGAGGAAGAGAGAAGAGAGAGAGAGAAAGAGAGAAAGAGAGAGAGAGAGAGAGAGAGAGAGAGAGAGAGTTTCTTTGTTAGTGCATTGTTACTGCCAGTCCATAGATTCAAAAACAGTAAGGTGGGCACTCATAAAGCAATTCAAACCACTTATTACATTTTGAAATGGTTTTATGGAACAAGTTTAAAAGTTGTTGGCTCTTTGAGCTCTATGCGCAATTGTTTTTAGTGCAGACATGATTGTTTTACATTAAAGTGCAGTAACACAGCTTACCCCTATAATCAGTATCATTCTAAAGTGGCTACTGTTTCAATATCCATTCACACCAATAGCTTTTAGACTCTCATCATATGGCTTTGATATGTTTTGGGATTAACATGATCAAAATGATAAAAACATGTTTACGATCTCAGGGCTAAAATCACTCCCCAACGATCATCTGCCTCATTTTGGGTAAGACTGGAGGACCCCTAACCTCCTGCCCCGGGATTTAGGCTAGCCCTGTATAGAGGGAGGTCAAATCTCCATCAGGGGGCCAGAGTGGACACCTTTAACCCTCCCGGGCGGCAGCAGCTGAAAAACAACATCTGCTAAGCAGCTGGTTATCCCGCATTACCAAACAAAACTTCTGGTGCAACAGCCTGCTCCATCTAATAACCAACAGCAGGATTACAAGGGTGTCAACATCTCAGCTCACAGCGCTACATCATACGCACAGCACCGGGTTCAACACAGGATACTGGAGAGCATAGGCAGCACATCTGCTTTTTTAACATACACAGAGTGTACAAAACATTAAGAACACCCTGCTCTTTCCATGACATAGACTGACCAGGTGAATCCATGACATAGACTGACCAGGGGAATCCATGACATAGACTGACCAGGTGAATCCAGATGAATGCTATGATCCCTTATTGATGTCACCTGTTAAATCCACTTCAAATCAGTGTAGATGAAGGGGGGAGACAGGTTAAAGGAGGATTGTTAAGCCTTGAGACATGGATTGTGTATGTGTGCCATTCAGGGGGGGAATGGGCATGACAAAACACTTAAGTGCCTTTGAACGGGGCATGGTAGTAGGTGCCAGGCACACCGGTTTGTGTCAAGAACTGCAACGCTGCTGGATTTTTCACACTCAACAGTTTCCCGTGTGTATCAAGAATGGTTCACCACCCAAAGGACATCCAGCCAACTTGACATAACTGTGGGAAGCATTGGGGTCAACATGGGCCAGCATCCCTGTGGAACGCTTTGACACCTTGCGGTGTCCTTGCCTGACGAATTGAGGCTGTTCTGAGTGCCAAAAGGGGGGGGTGCTACTAAATATTAGGAAGGTGTTACTAATGTTTGGTATACTCAGTGTATTGTTCTGTAGTATTACAACGACTGTGTAAGGTGCATACTAGAAGCTATGGTAACTGTTAATGGAAGAAGTTTGGAATTTAATTTGAGAGGGAAGGTACTACACTGCTGTCTGCCAAGATACAAGTCATAGCACTTGACTGGAGTTTTAAAAAAGTAGCAAACAATCATATGCAAATGTGCTTCTTCTTGTTAATTTCTTCTTGTTGATATTTTCCATTTTATAATAGATTTTTACTGTAGGCAAGAAGATTGACATTTTCAATGAGACCGACAGTCAAACAACGATCTAAAAAGTACCATTCTTAAGTCCTTCCACTTCCACATATAATACTAATATAACCATTATGTTTAATATTCAGTTCCATTTAGTTTCAGCATCAGGCCATTTCTGCTCCAGCCTCATTCGTGTGGATGGACACACTGAAATCCTCTATAATGGACGAGATGTGAAAATCCTAAAACGTGCACTTTGTGTTTTTTAACTCCTGGTAATTAGCCCACCATCCCGATGGCTGACACGCACGCCTCTGTGACAGCTCTGATCACTTCTTTTTTTTTTTACACCGGGAAGAGAAAATAAACAACATGTTCTATTTGTAACATCCACTTAAAGCATAATGACAGCAGCTTTTCTTAATTAACACATCAGAGAAAAACACCTGCTCATGTTAATTTGAGGAGACGGAGGTCTTTGCCGGTATGCCTCTGTGAGGCTGGGGTCTGTGGGAGGGGAGGACAGGAGGGGAGGAGAGCAGCTGAACGCAATGCAGTACGCCGTGGGGACAGGAGCCACCATAGGTAGCAAGGTCTCTCCTCCGACTCGCTCACACAGCCTGTCACAGGATCTCACCACTAACACTTGGTAGATAAATAAATTAGGCCTATAAATTATTCCTGATCAAAACAAGACATAAATGTAAGTATAGACATTTGCTACCAGACGGAAGAGTGGGCGTGACACAGTTAATTGCATGAAGTCACTGAGAGGGAGATGTCTAGCTTTTGAATTAATCAAATGTACTGGATTTAAGCCAGAAGGTAACAGAGTGTTAAGACCGACAGGGTGGTCTTTAATGAATGCTACAAATAGGTGTCCCACCAGATTGCACTTAGTGTGTGAGTGTAGCTGTATTTGGTCAATGCAATATTCAGTCTGTGGTGCTGGGTTTGCAGTGAGGCAAATGGTCCAATATCCTGGACTGGGGGTTAACCCAAACTGGGAACCAGACTATGTAGAGGGGGTAGCCAGAGGTGGAACAGAAGGGGATGGACAGTTACACCCACATATAGTTCCAACTCTCAGTCTCAACTGATCCAATAGTGTTCCATCAAACTCTCAACGCTGGCCCGGGTCATAATGACTCTGCTAGCTCAAATTCTGAACATCTTGAATGGGCTGCTGTAGGCAGATACTCCATGTTATATTTTGGGCAGATTGAGAAAATGTCCTGCATTCAACACAATACTGTTTTTTTGCAGTACGATGCAAACAGTTGAAATAAAAATTCAGCTCAGCCACCCACAGAATCAGTTCTGAGAGAGACCGTTCCAACAGATCCAATTGCACAATTAAAGCAACATACTGTATGCCACTCAATTACAAGACCAGATTAATTGTTCATTTGTCAGTGGACTGAGACAGGCAGGTGGCTGTATGAATCTGGGAATGGACTTCGATGGGCCACTTCCACCCACAGATGAGCTCTTCACCAAAAACCTTTCAGCAGCCCAACACCGTCACAGCTCCTGAGACTGTTCTAAGAACCCACACCTCCATCTTCTTGTTCATTTGACGCAATCAGGTTTTTAGTTTTCAGAAGAAGAAAAAAAACACAGCCCATTTGTTAATCAGCCCAAACAAGTATTTAATTTAATGCTTTGGCCGGAGCCGGCCTGATTTGCAGATGGGCTTGTGACGGGAGCCCTGGGACCGGCGGGCTGCCACGTTCCAGCACACAGGGCTGGGCGCTCCAAACCTCCAACCAGCTTGTCTGGGCACCGCCAGAGACAGAGACAGCCGCTCCGGCAAACGGTGCCCCAGCCCCCAGCCCTCAGCCCAGGCACCGACATGAGCACAGAGACATGGGCAGCACCAGACCTGGCCAGACGGAGGGAGGGATGGATGGAAGGAGAGAGAGATGGAGAGAGAGATTAAGAGAGGGAGGATAGAGAGAGAGAAATCTGTCTGTACCTGGATCTGCTGTTTCTCCTCACCATGTAGGTTGTGTACCATGGCAGCTTGCTGAGGGAGAGCGGCTGGACCCACTTTGTCAATTTGGCCAAGCTGACAGGAGAGGAAGCTCTCTGACAATAGCACAAAAGTACCTCATATTATCTTCTTTTTACACTGTTTAACTGAGAATGGAGACACTAATAAATATATGACCAAATTAAACATAATTTAGCTTACAGTTTACAAGTTATAGGTATTTAGAGGCTATTTATTCAATGTGTATAAAACCTGTATAAACTGTACTGTATTTATAATTATATGACAATATTTTAGGTTGAAAATAATTATATTGCGTAATTTCTGTAAATAAAAGTAAAGTAAAGTAAAATCGGGGTTGTGCCTCTACTGCCATTCATTCAGTCAATGGGTGATTCCAATTAGACTGGTTTGAATTTCTCCCTGACCACAATGGCTGCCAGAATACGGGTGACTAAATCAATGGAGGCCAGAGAAGTCAAGGGGTGATCCTTTAGTGATGCAAAGCTGCAGGGATTTGCTGTATTTTCTACCTGAATTGCCCAGAAAGACTTAGGAGTTGATCCCTTAGAGATGACAGTCATGTCCCCAGTTAAGACACTCAGACACAACAAGGTGGTCTGAGCTCTGATCCTCTGGAATACCTAGATAGCTGGGAGTAAACAGTGGGCTACTTCCTGCATGGACAGATTCCCCTACCATCAACCTGGGATGCCCAGCTAATCCACGCAGGGTAAATGCAGGGGTAGGGAGGATGTGTGTGAAAATGTGTGTGAAAATGAAGAAGTGAAGGTATAAGAGGATAAGAGGTATAAGAGGAGGGCACTAAAACGATAATGGCCATTAGAAATAAATCCTGTACACTGTTCAGTTCTTCCAGACCATGAAAGACATTCTCTCTTTTTATTTAGTTCAGACTCGGTGTGTGTGTGTGTATTGTGTTCCCATGCCCCCTGCCATAGGCTTGTGACCGGGAAGTAGCCCCAGGCACAGCTGCCCTGCTGCTCCAACCCAGAGGCTCTCAGACATCTTATGTGAAATCCAGGGCTGGCTCAAGCCAATCCACTTACAGTGTATTAGTGTCATTACCAGGATGCCCAGAAGGGAGGGGTGGCCAGGAGACTACTTGGCTTCTGGGAATGGACGCGGGGGTGGTGGCTGGTGACAGTGGTAGTACAGGAGTGAAAGCCAGACTGACTCTGTATGCCCTCTGTTTAACTGTTCCTCCCACAGTGAACTACAGTGTATGATCAGAAGAACACTTCCCCGCCAACCAGTGGGGAAAACAACCAGTGGTTACCTAGATTAGCCCATTAGCTCTTTTTCTTCCTAATGCAATGTACTTGATGTCAGCTTGTTTTACTCAATTACAAACTACATTTAAGAAAAGTGCAACATGTCTAAAGATTATTTGTCATCATTGCCTGCTCCCGAGCTTTCTCACTACTTAGAATAACGTAATCAAAAGACAGTACAGTATGAAGATAGGCTAAAACTGCTTCTCCAATAGAAATTGCCGATCACACTTGTAGGTCATTGCGACGTTGGCTAACTGAGCTCATGCGTAGAAACAAGTCATTGCGTCTGTCGTCTTGCGCCAAAATGCGCATGTGCAGGCCATCAAATCAAAAGCACCCCTTCGATAAAAAGTAGTTTCTCATGAAAATTAATATGTGTTAGGTAGTCACTTTCACGAGGTTGGATAAATGACATGTTCAACTACTAAAGACATTGACACAAATATATTTTGTGCCTTTCGATTTCAAGAAAATGAATTCTCTCATTGACTTCTCAATACCTCAAACTCCGGCCTGGTCTGTTTGGTCTGTTTCACAAGCGTTCCCGGAAGTCTCGGGATGTTGCGCCTCTGGGTTTAGAAACTCTGTGACGTAATATTGTAGGGCTTCCCTCATGCCCCTTTTCATGATGGTGCTAGCAGCTACATGAGTGAGTGCTAGCATCAAAAAAACAAACGGACTATACAGCTACAAGTTGTGAGTGGCACTTCTAGTGGCCGGGGACTTTAATGAAGGCAAATTTAAATCCATTTTACCTCATTTCTATCAGCATGTCACGTGCAACCAGAGGGGGAGAAAACAAACTCGAGACCACCTTTACTCCACACACAGAGACGCATACAATGCTCTGCCTCGCCCTCCATTTGTCAAATCATTTTGGGGGGGGAACTTTGACCCCTTTCTCGCCCCAATTTTGAGATATCCAATTGGTAGTTACAGTCCCATCGATGCAACTCCCCTAAGGGGTCGGGAGAGGTGAAGGTCGAGAGCCATGCATCCCCCGAAACATGACCCTGCCAAGCCACACTGCTTCTTGACACACTGCTCGCTTAACCCAGATGCCAGCCGCACAAATGTGACACAGCTTTGGATTGAACCCGGGTCTGAACTGTGATGCAGTGCCTTAGACCGCTGAGCCACTCGGGAGGCTCCATTTGGTAAATCTAATCATAATTATATCCTGCTAATTCCTGTTTACAAGCAAAAACTAAAGCAGGAAGTACAGTGACTCGCTCAATACGGAAGTGGTCAGATGATGAGGATGCGTCGCTACAGGACTGTTTTGCTAGAAGAGATTGGAATATGTTCCGGGATGCATCCAATGGCATTGAGGAGTACACCACCTCAGTCACCGGCTTTATTAATAAGTGCATCGACGACGTCGTCCCCAGTTGATATACCAATCTCAGATTGCCCATTTAAGTATACAGTTGAAGTCGGAAGTTTACATACACTTATGTTGGAGTCATTAAAACTCGGTTTTCAACCACTCCACAAATGTCTTGTTAACAAACTATAGTTTGGCAAGTCGGTTATTTTTCCAAAAATTGTTGACAGACAGATTATTCAACTTATTCACTGTATCACAATTCCAGTGGGTCGGAAGTTTACATATAATAAGTTGACTGTGCCTTTAAACAGCTTGGAAAATTCCCGAAAATGATGTCTCGCTTCGAGGCAAGCAACATGGAGGCATGCACGAGAGCATCAGCTGTTCCGGATGAGTGTGTGACCACGCTCTCTGTAGTCGATGTGAGCAATACCTTTAAACAGGTCAATATTGACAAGGCCGC
Organism: Oncorhynchus mykiss; assembly: GCF_057628025.1. Taxonomy (NCBI): domain Eukaryota; kingdom Metazoa; phylum Chordata; class Actinopteri; order Salmoniformes; family Salmonidae; genus Oncorhynchus; species Oncorhynchus mykiss. The sequence continues at coordinate 32,465,522 of NC_143041.1, read as the reverse complement.
GGGGCCAGATGGATTACCAGGACGTGTACTCAATGCATGTGCGGACCAACTGGCAAGTGTCTTCACTGACATCTTCAACCTCTCCCTGACCGAGTCTCCCTGTGCCCAAGAAAGCAAAGGTAACCTGCCTAAATGACTACCACCCCGTAGCACTCACTTCAGCAGTCATGAAGTGCTTTGAAAAGCTGGTCATGGCTCACATCAACACCATCTTCCCGGAAACCTCAGGGGTGCGTACTTAGTCCACTCCTGTACTCCCTGTTCACGCATGACTGCGTGGCCAAGCATGACTCCAACACCGCCATTAAGTTTGCTGACGACACAACAGTGGTAGGCCTGATCACCGACAACGATGAGACAGCCGATAGGGAGGACTTCAGAGACCTGGCAGTGTGGTTCCAGGACAACAACCTCTCCCTCAACGTGAGCAAGACAAAGGAGCTGATCGTGGACTACAGGAAAAGGAGGGCCGAGCAGGCCCCCATTCACATCGACGGGGCTGAAGTGGAGCGGGTTGAGAGTTTCAAGATCCTTGGTGTCCACATCACCAACAATCTATTATGGTCCAAACACACCAAGACAGTGGTGAAGAGGGCATGGCAATGCCTATTCCCCCTTGGGAGACTGAAAAGAATTGGCACTTGGGTCAAGCTTCCTGCCATCCAGGACCTATATACTAGGCGGTGTCAGAGGAAGGCCCAAAAAATTGTCAACGACTCCAGTCAACCAAGTCATAGACTGTTCTCGGCATGCGGTACCAGAGCGCCAAGTCTAGGTACAAAGGCTCGTTAACAGCGTCTACCCCCAAGCCATAAGACTGCTGAACAATTAATCAATGGCCACCCTGACTATTTCCATTGACACCCACCCTTTGTTTTTACAATGCTGCTAGATCTCTCTGTACTTTGCTCTGTTCATTTTGCCTCAATCCTGACTAGTCTCCCAGTCCCTGCCGCTGAAAAACATCCCCACAGCGTGATGCTACCACCACTATGCTTCACCATAAGGATGGTGCCAGATTTCCTCCAGACTTGACCCTTGGCATTCAAGCGTAAGAGTTCAATCTTGGTTTCATCAGACCAGAGAATCTTGTTTATTATGGTCTGAGAGTCTGTAGGTGCCTTTTGGCAAACTCCAAGTGGGCTGTCATGTGCCTTTTATTGAGGAGTGGCTTCCGTCCGGCCACTCTACCATTAAGGCCTGATTGGTGGAGTGCTGCAGAGATGGTAATGTGGTTGCTTCAAGTTGTGTATTTACGGTATTCTATGTATTGCCTTGAAATCAATTCCAATTCACACAACATTTTTTAAGAGAGTGGGACAACATTCCACAGGCAACAATCAACAGCCTAATCAACTCTATGCGAAGGAGATGTGTCGCGCTGCATGTTTATATTTTTGTTCAGTATGATTGCATGGCTTCAATTGCATTCACAATGATATAGGGTCTAGGCCTACTGTAAATTGCATTATGGCTGAGCATGGACATGCCAAACATTGTCAATAAGCTAGATTAAATTCATTATTGATAAGGCCTAAAAAGAGAACAAATAAACAAATCTAAACAGCGCTGGATAGGCTGCGTTTCCGCTGCCTAAAATTAGCACTTTGGATCATGTTTTTAAGGACACTCCTAAAATATTTCCGACCCCTCCCAAATGAGCGCAAGCTCGCTGATGTTAGACAGGTAAAATGTCAAACCTGGCATTAGGGCTGCAAAATGCCAGTGCGCCAGTTTTTACGTGACTAAATGGCAAACTAATGTGCTTTTGACACTAGAGCCGCATTAACGCCAGCCGAAAATTGAGCCCTCGGGGTCAATGGGAAACAATGTTTGTTCTCCCCAATTTGTGGGCATGGTCGATACCTTCTTATGACGTGAACATCGACTCAAGATTATTAGGCTCGTTAAGTGTAGTAATAGCAGCAGTGGTATTAATCATAGCGATGGACTAAAAGCACATAAAAGTCCACTGCACTACATGCTAGAGGTCGACCGATTAATCAGAATGGCCGATTAATTAGGGCCGATTTCAAGTTTTCATAACAATCGGTAATTTTGGACACCGATTTTGCCGTTTACACCTTTATTTAACTAGGCAAGTCAGTTAAGAACACATTCTTAACCCACATTCTAGGAACGGTGGGTTAACTGCCTTGTTCAGGGGCAGAACAACAGATTTTTACCTTGTCAGCTCAGGGATTCAATCTTGCAACCTTACGGTTAACTAGTCCAACGCTCTAACCACCTGCCTCACGAGGAGCCCGCCTGTTACGCGAATGCAGTAAGAAGCCAAGGTAAGTTGCTAGCTAGCATTAAACTTAATCAATCATAATCACTAGTTATAACTACACATGGTTGATGTTACTAGTTTATCTAGCATGTCCTGCTAGATAATCGATGCAGTGCGCATTCGCGAAAAAGGACTGTTGTTGCTCCAACGTGTACCTAACCATAAACATCAATGCCTTTCTTAAAATCAATACAGAGAAGTATATATTTTTAAACCTGGGAATATTGAAGACTAATGTTAAAAGGAACCACCAGCTTTCATATGTTCTCATGTTCTGAGCAAGGAACTTAAACGTAAGCTTTCTTACATGGCACATATTGCACTTTTACTTTCTTCTCCAACACTTTGTTTTTGCATTATTTAAACCAAATTGAACATGTTTCATTATTTATTTGAGGCTAAATTGATTTTATTGATGTATTATATTAAGTTAAAATAAGTGTTCATTCAGTATTGTTGTAATTGTCATTATTACAAATACATATATATATATATATATTATATATATATATATATATATATATTTTTTGTCCTCCAGTAATCGGTATCGGCTTTTTTTTGTCCTCCAATAATCGGCATCGGCGTTGAAAAATCATAATCGGTCGACCTCTACTACATGCTATCCATTCTAGGGACACAATGACATCAGTGCTCTCACCACTAGAAGATCTCCCTTCCTGGCATATGACAAGATTCCAACAGCGATTTAATTTCCGAGAACAGCCCAGATGTATGAGTAGTACTGTCATGATGAGTAGTACTGTGGTGGTGGGTTCCTCCAACAGCAGACAAAGGGTGGCTCTGGTTCTGGGGGCCGGCAGCCACAGGCAGATTGAGTGGGGCGCCCAGGGGACCCTGATGGTCCCCTGGGGCCCAGGGAGATTTCAGCCCCGCCAGCTGCACACAGCTCGCCCTCCTGGTGCCCCTCTCTACCCCCCCAGCTGGTGCAGCGTGCTGCGGATAGAGAGGTCAGATCATGGGCCACCATAGCCACACACTCACCCACACATACGTGTACAGAGACACATACACAGGCGGCCGGATACAAAAACAACAGTCACTGTAGCCCAGCAATACAGCTCAGATCAACACTGGCATTACACATACTAGCTTTCAGGCTGATAGATAGTACAGCTGGTAGTACAGTGTGAGAGTAAGGATGATTACTCTCATGACATTGTTTGTATACGCAACAGGAGCAATGGGGATAACTATTGACTTCTGAAAAAAGGTTTAGATTAGTGAAACTTTTTAGTGAGACTTAATGAGACTTTCAACTGGTAGTAAAGGATGAGAGTAAGGATGATACTTTCAACTGGTAGTAAAGGATGAGAGTAAGGATGATACTTTCAACTGGTAGTAAAGGATGAGAGTAAGGATGACTTTCAACTATTAGATGCACTCTCACACTTTTGTATAATTACATCCAGTAATTTTAAAAGTGGTGTCCATGAGCCAAAATGGGTAACCGTTTTATTGTCCTACATCATCCAATTGTGTACTACATCATCCATTTCATGTGATATGTTACGAATTTCTTGTGCTTAAGATCCTGGAGTGCATCTTTAACGCGACTCTAACAGTGAGAAGGAGGAACTGAGTAAACTATAAAAACTGACATTACAGGCGGCTGAGATGCGTTTCAAAATATTGCATGCGATATGGATCTCTTGCGATATAGATATTGCACGTGTCAATATTGCGATACAGATTTGTATGTTTAATTGTGCAGCCCTACTATGTATTACCAAGCAATGATGGATCATTCCTCTTATGTACAACTTCTGATTTTGATTGAAATAGGCTATATTACAGAAATCTTCTCATGTGTAACAAAGCAGCAGTCACAAATGTCCACATTCAAAATCTTAAGAAGCTCCATCCTTAGACCGTTAGCTAGATCTGACTGAGAGACTAATGACTATGTAATCCCATTCCCTGTCTCCCACACAGCGCCTCTCCCCTCCCCTTCCTCGCCTCCCCTCTCCTATTGGTCAGTCCCTGTAAAACTAGCAGTGCTCACTAGATGGCGCTGGCTCCCTAGAGCAAGCTCACTGTCTCCCCGGCTGCCTGCCTGGCTGGCTTCACACTCAGCACAGAGGGCCACAGTAGTCGGTGAGTGACGGAGACACTGCAGCCAAGAGGCCCTCTCTCCCTAATCCCCTTTCCCTCTTTGGAGCACGAGGGGTGTGTGTATGTGTGTGTGTGTGTGTGGGGGGGGGGGGGGATCCTCCCAACTGGCACAGGTGGCACCTTGGCTATGGAGTGCACCACCCCTCCAGCTAAAATGCAAACACCCACTTTCCTAATCCCAATCTGAATTATGGAGAGGCGGGTCCGTCCCCGAGACCCCGGGGGAGAGGGATGAAGGTCGGTTTACTAAACACACAACCTGGGAGGGGAGGGGGACAGGGGTTCGTTGAGCTACTGTACCTACTGATCTCCTGCTCTCTATACTGATTCTAGAAGATTCTGCAGACAGGCCTTCAATAAGCGAGGGGGTAAAGTTTGGTCACATGGGTAACGTTGGTCTTCCGAATGAGCCTTTTCTTTACCCTACACAGGACATTATAGACTAGTAATGCCCCGATGTACGTACCCACTGTATTGAGTGACAGACAATGTCTGAAGACATTACTCAAAACAATGTGCCAGTGCAACCTAATGCCCTCAAATTCCCAACACAAATACAAATTCACACAGAAAATGGGTTAAATTCACTACTTGACACATTCGATGACCAATGTAACAGGCTAATTGAGTTGGTGCTGTGCTACATTGTCTTAACCTGTTGTATTTGGTCTGTAAGCCCGTGATTGTGTTTGCTATGAAAACACGGATAATTAATATGATTATCTAAGGAACTGTGACCCAATTAGAGCTCATAATCAAATAGCCTCAATTGCTGTTATTGCCTCGATCTGTTTTCCAATCTAATTAATTGACTTGTGTAGATAGACTTGAGCAGTGCTGCATGAATATATGTAATGGAAGGTCACTGCGTCATTTAAAGGTGTAATGCGTAGGCATAATGTTCCACATCAATAAGCACCATGTGATGGTTGATGATATGTTTACTTATTTCACCAGATTGGATCTGATGTACACACGGTTGGCATTTTAAATGTCCTTGCCTTTGCTGTCCTTTTGACGTTATCCTTCACTTGATGTCACTGCATAAATGACCTTGACCAGCCTTCTCTTTGTTGAGAATAAATTACAATTAAAATAAACTAAGTAAAAGTTTGGGGAATGATTTGAAGCTACCACTGAAACCAAGTAAAAGCTCGGGGAATGATTTGAAGCTACCACTGAAACCAAGTAAAAGCTTGGGGAATGATTTGAAGCTACCACTGAAACCAAGTAAAAGCTCGGGAATGATTTGAAGCTACCACTGAAACCAAGTAAAAGCTTGGGGAATGATTTGAAGCTACCACTGAAACCAAGTAAAAGCTTGGGGAATGATTTGAAGCTACCACTGAAACCAGTCTTTACATGGGTGTCTGCTAGATAGTGACAGTAATGAAGAATACATAATAAATGCCATACTATACAGAAACACAGTCCTGTGAAACACCTAACATCTCTTAATAACAGTTTGGACAGCAGTTCATCACTTGTATGCCTCGGCACTGTTGTAAGAACCACCGTGTTAATATTTCAACAGTGGTCTCATTCAGAGTGTGAAATTCATACAAGCTCCTCCCTTCATTTAACATGATAATCCTCCTGTTCTTCAGAGACCACATGGTTGAACCAAACAGCGCGTAGAGGCCAGGGTAGACTAACGCTGTCAATAGGACTGACAGGGGGAGGAGAGGACACAGACAGAGGTCAGGGAATTCACTTTTAGTTAAGGACTGATGGGGAGCTTCCCTGAGTGGAAGTCAGGATTCCCAGAAAACAGTGAGGAAGGGTATTAGACAAAGGGGTTGTTTAAGGTCAGAGTGCACTGCTGCTGCTGCTCGTAGTATTTAAAGTAGCGGATTGCATTCCTCTGACAGGGAACCTGAACATCAATACCAAAAGTATCATGATTTAGCCTACATTTCAATAATGAGTTTCCCTGACAGACACAGTAGTAGAGGTGAATTAGCTAGCCTGAATGAGTATATTCTAATGGTCATCTCTTCTAATGGGCACACTTGGTGGTACAGGCCTAGAAGCCATTTCAGATATTCAGAGGGTGACCGGCCCGGATGTTCGGGGGTTAGAGAGCCAACTCAGGGGTTAGAGAACTGACGGGGTCAAAGGGTGTCAGTGTGCTGAGACTGTCACCATCACCACAACTGTCATTATTAATTCATCCCAGTCACAGGGTGACTCCCACATGTTCCACTGGGCCCCTGGACTGGACACAGCCATGTATTATGGAGAGGACCTGGAGTTACCTTCAATATGTTACTAACAGGAACTGATACAGTCAAACAATGAGGCAGTTAAATGTGCGGTGTGAATGAGTGCTAAAACTCAATACAAAGTTGTACGTAACAAATATGCTAAACTTGGGCTAACTTCAGAACCAACCGTCTGAGCGGAGTTTGTACAGTGCAGGCCAGGCACAGCAGCGGTGGGCAGGTGCAGGACTCAGGGCTCTGTGCTGCTGTGCTGTGGCCGTGCCTGTCTGCCTGGCTCTGTGCATTTGGTAGAGGCCCTGAATGGCCATTATATCCGGAGTGGATGGATGTGGCTATATTCTATTATTTATTCAGCAGTGCTGTGCTGAGCAGTACCAGGGCTCTGGGAGGCAGCTGGCGAAGGGGGGACAATACAGGATCCCCCCTGCCCCATTGTCCACCACCCCTCATACCCCAACAACGCCCCACTCCTCACCCCACTCCTCCACCACCGCTTTTGTGCTGTGTCCTGTCCTTCTCTTCCAGTAAACTAACCCCCCCCCCCCCCCCCCCCCCCGAACCCTAAACACACACACACACACACAGCAGCTGATAATCCCCTGTACCCCAGCACACCGCAGAGTAAACAACCAGGGACTGTCATATGCGTCCCCCCACACTCACACACACACCAAATCCACTACCACCCATATTCCCACGCCACACCCCTGTACTCAACACTAATGAATTGAGACTAACAGTGCCACCAACCCTAGCCAAACTCATTTAAATGGGCCCATTCAGAGAGCTCATTGAAGCCCAGACAGTTAGAGCACTTGAGCTCACAAACTGCTGTGTGTAAAGTGGAGCTGGTGTTTATGATGTAGTGGGTGTCCAACGTCTTTTTGGAGTTGGCGAACCCCGTGCAGCCACTGGAGACCTTTAAACAGAGCTAAAAAGACAGAGAGATATGTTTCCCTCTCCTTAACCAACTTCTGTGTTGATCTGCAGCAAATCGGCATTGATTTTTGCTGTATTGTTAATAGCTTGCCCAGATGAATGAATAGAAAGGATGCTAATATTGCCAGCTGGGCTTTGGTGGATGTATATCTGTGCACTGTCCTTTGTTCCATCCTGCCTTGAGTAAAAGATCAATACAACAGTGCTGTCAGGAAGACGAGCAGTTTGGCCCAGACCAAGATGCCTCTCTTTCTCCCTTAATTGCTCTTGGCAAGCAAAGAAGATAGAGCAGAAAGACAAACACTGTCTGTCATTGACTTTCCATCCACCGTAGCAGAACCACTTCAGAATTCATCAAACCATATTTCATACACACTTAAGACAAATAATATCACACCATTACAACTTAGCACACTCTACTGCTTTTTCAGGAAGCTATGAAAAATACATCAACAAGTCTTCTTACAACAGAGCTCCCTATTCATTTTCTTCCATTACATAAGTAGCCTTGCATGAACCCTGGCTTGTGTGAGACGCAAAGGCTCATACTGTAGGAGCAGGAGCCTTCTCCTGTTTCTGTAGCGTGAGGCAGCTTGATGTACAAGTACACCCCATAGACAGGACGCTAGTCTATCACAGGGCCTTACCCACAATCTATCTCCTTAATGCTGAGTTCCAAGCAAAGACGTTTTTTCGTTTTTTACAGTGTTTGGTATGACTCGGCGGGGATCGAACTCCCAACCTTCCAATCTCAGGGCGGACACTCTAACCACAAAGCCACTGAGTAGGTAAGAGGTGCATAAGAGGACATTGAACTACATTTTTTTTTAGAGAAGAAATAAATGCTGAGGAGAATCATCAACGATCCAGCTTGTGATCCCTTTTATTGCCCCTGATTAATAAGTTATTGCAGCGTCTTGACAGGTTGCCAACCCAAGCGCATCCTGACTTGACCCTGGTAAACTGCTCTCCCTGGGGGTAGACAGTGAGCGAGGATGGGCTCTGTCGGTCAGCCCAGCCCAGCCGCTTTGTGAGGACACTACTGGGGGGTGTTAGGGGGTGGCGTGACCTGGAAGAGACCACAGCTGCCCCCCTATCCCTCCACACCCCAATAACAAGACCCAGAGTTGGATGACAGAGTGGTTTCTACAGGGGAGTTTCTCCCAGTCACGACTGCTCCTGTCCTGTCAGATTCAGCCTTGGAGCTCAGGGATGAGCCAACCCAGCGGGAACTGTGGATGTGATCTGAGACAGAGATGAGGTGAGAGTGTGTACTACTGTCTACCTAACCCAAACACCCTCCCCCCTCACTTCCACCTCCCTACTCCAAACCACACTCAGACTGTCCCCACCCACAGCAGCAGCCTGGCACTGAGTGCGTCTCAAGTTCCAGTCATTATGCTGCACGACATCTGCACATGTTTATGTGTCTGTCTCTCTCTGTCTCTGTCTCCCTCCCTCCCACCCCCTCCCTCACAAGCTCTCCATCTCTCTCTCTCCTCCATGCACACACACACACACACACACACACACACACACACACTCTCCAATACACCCACTGGAGTTGCTTTTCTTGCCGGCAGATGGCAAGTCAACAATCGCCCAACCAACAGCAGCGGTGCCTCACCGCCCAACCAACAGCAGCAGTGCCTCATCGCCCAATCGGCGGCCCCCAAAACACAAGCATACATACACCCCCTCCCCTATCCCCCTCCTCCCCCCTCTCTATTTGCCCATTTCTTTCGTCCCTCTTCCCCCATCTCCCATCTCTTCACAGACACAATAATGACCCCTTTGTTTGTCTCTCCCCACAATACAGCTGCATAAACCATTTGTGGGTACGAGAGCCTCTCTCTTGTTAAAACACATGCACTCTAAAACACACACAGGAGCACTCCTACACACTCTCCGATCGCTGCTGTCGAGTGGGTTTAAAGAAAAGGTGCTGTGTTGAAGAGGCAGAGGCACAGCTGCATAGCGGAGGGTGGCAGGCAGGCAGGCAGGCTTGCATATTAACCCTATAGGAGGTATGACTGAGCACAAGGAGAAAAGGGTTGGACTTCTGCTGCTGTGGAACTTTGATTGGTCAGATGCCTGTTGTTTGTAGAGAAAAATATACAGGACCTAGGTTAGTGGTAGATCACTAACAGGGTAGAGTGGTAGAACACTAACAGGGTAGAACTCTAACAGGGTAGAATGGTAGAACACTAACAGGGTAGAGTGGTAGAACACTAACAGGGTAGAATGGTAGAACACTAACAGGGTAGAGTGGTAGAACACTAACAGGGTAGAGTGGTAGAACACTAACAGGGTAGATTGGTAGAACACTAACAGGGTAGAGTGGTAGAACACTAACAGGGTAGAATGGTAGAACACTAACAGGGTAGAGTGGTAGAACACTAACAGGGTAGAGTGGTAGAACACTAACAGGGTAGAACTCTAACAGGGTAGATTGGTAGAACACTAACAGGGTAGAGTGGTAGAACACTAACAGGGTAGAGTGGTAGAACACTAACAGGGTAGATTGGTAGAACACTAACAGGGTAGAGTGGTAGAACACTAACAGGGTAGATCACTAACAGGGTAGATTGGTAGAACACTAACAGGGTAGAGTGGTAGAACACTAACAGGGTAGATCTCTAACAGGGTAGAGTGGTAGAACACTAACAGGGTAGATTGGTAGAACACTAACAGGGTAGAGTGGTAGAACACTAACAGGGTAGAGTGGTAGAACACTAACAGGGTAGAGTGGTAGAACACTAACAGGGTAGATTGGTAGAACACTAACAGGGTAGAGTGGTAGAACACTAACAGGGTAGATCACTAACAGGGTAGATTGGTAGAACACTAACAGGGTAGAGTGGTAGAACACTAACAGGGTAGAACTCTAACAGGGTAGATTGGTAGAACACTAACAGGGTAGAATGGTAGAACACTAACAGGGTAGAGAGGTAGATCACTAACAGGGTAGATTGGTAGAACACTAACAGGGTAGAGTGGTAGAACACTAACAGGGTAGATTGGTAGAACACTAACAGGGTAGAATGGTAGAACACTAACAGGATAGATTGGTAGAACACTAACATGGTAGAGTGGTAGAACATTAACAGGGTAGAGTGGTAGAACACTAACAGGGTAGATTGGTAGAACACTAACAGGGTAGAGTGGTAGAACACTAACAGGGTAGATTGGTAGAACACTAACAGGGTAGATTGGTAGAACACTAACAGGGTAGAGTGGTAGAACACTAACAGGGTAGAGTGGAGAGTGGTAGAACACTAACAGGGTAGATTGGTAGAACACTAACAGGGTAGAGTGGTAGAACACTAACAGGGTAGAGTGGAGAGTGGTAGAACACTAACAGGGTAGAGTGGAGAGTGGTAGAACACTAACAGGGTAGAGTGGAGAGTGGTAGAACACTAACAGGGTAGATTGGTAGAACACTAACAGGGTAGAGTGGTAGAACACTAACAGGGTAGAGTGGAGAGTGGTAGAACACTAACAGGGTAGAGTGGTAGAACACTAACAGGGTAGAGTGGTAGAACAGTAACAGGGTAGAGTGGAGAGTGGTAGAACACTAACAGGGTAGAGTGGAGAGTGGTAGAACACTAACAGGGTAGAGTGGTAGAACACTAACAGGGTAGAGTGGTAGAACACTAACAGGGTAGAGTGGAGAGTGGTAGAACACTAACAGGGTAGAGTGGTAGAACACTAACAGGGTAGAGTGGTAGAACAGTAACAGGGTAGAGTGGTAGAACACTAACAGGGTAGAATGGTAGAACACTAACAGGGTAGAGTGGTAGAACACTAACAGGGTAGAGTGGTAGAACACTAACAGGGTAGAGTGGTAGAACACTAACAGGGTAGAATGGTAGAACACTAACAGGGTAGAGTGGTAGAACACTAACAGGGTAGAATGGTAGAACACTAACAGGGTAGAGTGGTAGAACACTAACAGGGTAGAGTGGTAGAACACTAACAGGGTAGAGTGGTAGAACACTAACAGGGTAGAGTGGTAGAACACTAACAGGGTAGAGTGGTAGAACACTAACAGGGTAGAATGGTAGAACACTAACAGGGTAGAGTGGTAGAACACTAACAGGGTAGAGTGGTAGAACACTAACAGGGTAGAGTGGTAGAACACTAACAGGGTAGAATGGTAGAACACTAACAGGGTAGAGTGGTAGAACACTAACAGGGTAGAATGGTAGAACACTAACAGGGTAGAGTGGTAGGTACAGTGGGTTGTGTGTTATGTCCCCATGATGGCCTCCTTGGTGACCCAACTGTTTCTGCATTCAACAACACTCCATCGTTGCTAAATCAGACAAAAAATAAGAAGGACACAATCTAAACCTTCTTGAAGCGGACTGTCTTTCTGCCCCCTGCTCTTTTTATTGCCTGTGGCAGGTGTCCAGCTCACCATTTACCTTAAGTGTCCTCGTCTGTGTGTGGATTTATCTGTTTAAAACTTAACGGTCAGCTCTGCTTAACTCAGACTGAATTAAACCAGACAGCGGTGTTACTGAAAAATATAATAATATTGTATTGGTCACATACACATATTTAGCAGACGTTATTGTGGGTGTATCAACATGCTTATGAAATGGTATGATTCAAATAAACAAGCCTATGTCAGCACCAATCTCATTCATATACTACTGGGGTTATATTCCCATGAGACCAGCACAAGGCACGCTGAGGCTGGGTGCTGTGGTGTTGATGGTTGTGGTGGGTAGGGGTGTAGCTGCAGGGAGGATGTTAATGCCTGACCCCAGACTGTGAAGCAGACAAACAGGCAGTCAGGGAGACAGCAAGGCAGGCAGGCAAGGTGACAGGCAGGCAGGGAGGCAGGCAGGCAGGGAGGGTGACAGGCAGGCATGGTGACAGGCAAGCATGGTGACAGACAGGCAGGGTGACAGACAGGCAGGGTGACAGGCGGGCAGAGTAACAGGTAGGCAGGGTGACAGGCAGGCAGGGTGACAAGTAGGCAGGGAGGCAGGCAAGGTGACAGGCAGGCAGGGAGGCAGGCAGGCATGGTGACAGGCAGGCAGAGTGACAGGTAGGCAGGCAAGGTGACAGGCAGGCAGGGTGACAGGTAGGCAGTGTGACAGGCAGGCAGGCAGGCAAGGTGACATGCCGGCAGGGTGACAGGTAGGCAGGGTGACAGGCAGGCAGGGTGACAGGTAGGCAGGGTGACAGGCAGGCAGGGTGACAGGCAGGCAGAGTGACAGGCAGGGTGACAGGCAGGGAGGAAGGCAAGGTAACAGGCAGGCATGGTGACAGGCAGGCAGAGTGATAGGCAGGCAGGGTGACAGACAGGAAAAGTGACAGGCAGGCAGGGTGACAGGTAGGCAGGGAGGCAGGCATGGTGACAGGCAGGCATGGTGACAGGCAGGCAGGGAGGCAGGCAGGCAGGGTGACAAGTAGGCAGGGAGGCAGGCAAGGTTACAGGCAGGCAGGGAGGCAGGCATGGTGACAGGCAGGCATGGTGACAGGCAGGGAGGAAGGCAAGGTGACAGGCAGGGAGGAAGGCAAGGTGACAGGCAGGCATGGTGACAGGCAGGCAGAGTGATAGGCAGGCAGGGTGACAGGTAGGCAGGGAGGCAGGCATGGTGACAGGCAGGCATGGTGACAGGCAGGCAGGGAGGCAGGTAGGCAGGGTGACAAGTAGGCAGGGAGGCAGGCAAGGTTACAGGCAGGCAGGGAGGCAGGCATGGTGACAGGCAGGCATAGTGACAGGCAGGCAGGGTGACAGGCAGGCAGGTTGACAGGCAGGCAGGGTGACAGGTAGGCAGGGTGACAGGCAGGCAGGGTGACAGACAGGCAGGGAGGCAGGCAGGCAGGGAGGGAGGCAGGCATGGTGACAGGCAGGCATAGTGACAGGCAGGCAGGGTGACAGGCAGGCAGGGTGACAGGTAGGCAGGGTGACAGGCAGGCAGGGTGACAGGCAGGCAGGGTGACAGGCAGGCAGGGAGGCAGGCAGGCAGGGTGACAGGTAGGCAGGGAGGCAGGCAGGGTGACAGGCAGGCAGGGTGACAGGTAGGCAGGGTGACCGGCAGGGCGACAGGCAGGCAGGGTGACAGGCAGGCAGGGTGACAGGCAGGGTGACAGGGCCACCCAAAGCTGCAGCAGCACTGGCAGGCAGACAGTTCTGCAGCCTGAGAGCTCATCTCACTGTAATTCTGCTCAGGAGCTCAACTGGGTTTTCATTCACAGCCACATGAAGTGAAACCATGAGGGACCTGAAGCACATTTATAAGCTACCCTGCACGGAGGGCAGCACAGTATAAAATGGTACTGTATTTATTCCTGTACTTTAAAATATTTAACAAATACATAATCTGGCAAATTATAGGATGATCTAAAGTCTTGTTCTTGCTCTATCCTCTCTTCCTCTGCTAATCTGATCTAATCTGGGTTTTGGCCTTTATGCTTCCGGGTTTATGGAGTATGACAGAGAGACAGCAACTTCATTGAGTGATCGGGAGAGAGTGTGTGTGCGCGTGTGTGTGTGTGTGCTCTACAGTACCTGCTCATAACACCTCTGTGAATCCCCTACAATCCTCTCCTACATATCTCTACAGTGACAGGCTGTTATCTGGTACCTGAACAGGCAGCTGCGCAACACCCCACTGCAGAATACTGTAGAACTGTAGACCCCAGTCATACCCTCACTCGCCACATCTACAGTATACAGTTTGAGTTCCATTTACTTTCACATGGTGTATATTTGAAGTGAACCCATCTCATCTGATTGCCATAACTCCAATTTAAACAGAAGGAGAGAGGAGGTGGCGAGGGAGGCAGAGGAGAGGAAGTCTGCCAGCTTGCCAGAATCTCTGGAGCATCCAGTGTGAATAAGAGCCAGGGCAGCTTATCTAGTCATTTATTGCATGTGCTCAGCATTCTCCCCCCCCCCCCCCCCCCCCCCCCCTCGCTCTCTCAACCCCCATCCTTCTCTCGCTCTCTCTATTCCTCTCTTTCAGAAAGTGTGGGCCTGGGCCAGTCATTAGTTGTGTGCGGTGTGTCTGTCTCTACCTTACGCCACAGCACAGAGCACGGCCCCCCCATTAAGAACACCAGTAATGAGGGGGATGAGCGCTGCTAATTGTAAAACTTGGACCCTGCCAGTGGACCATATGGGAGGCATTTATCCCTTCTGAAAGCCATGCTAACCGTCACTTACATGATTTTTGTCAGGGCTTTTTCCTGGAAAGCAAATGAATAAGTGTCTGATTGGCAACTGGAGAGTATGGTGGTGACTGAGATGGAGAAGCGTGAATTTCACTTATTTATTTTCTTTCTCTGTCCAAGGTCTCCAGATTCAAAATTCTCTTTACATGCAAAAAAAAAAAGACATGCATTTTCAGTAGGCCTAATTACTGCAAATGCGACTGAAAGGTGTTCCACATACCAGGCTATGAGCTGTTCTGATTTCTGAAGTAGATTCCACTACTCTCTCAGATACAAAGTTCTGAAAAGTTGCCTGGGAGTTGTGTGTGAAGTAGGAGTTGACTGTGTTCAAACACATGGACACATGGTGGCATCTGCTATAGCCACCAGAACCACTGTTGCATACTGCAAATGCCAAAAGAGCAGATAGACCTTTAAAAAATCATTTACAAAGCAGGAGACAGCTGTAGCCCAGCAGCTAGCAGGCATATACGTTAAAAGAGAGGGAGTAAAGGAGAGAGAGAGAGAGAGAGAGAGAGAGAGAGAGAGGGAGGTGCAGAGAGAGAGAGGGAGGTGCAGAGAGAGAGAGAGAGAGAGAGAGAGAGAGAGGGAGGTGCAGAGAGAGAGAGAGAGGTGCAGAGAGAGAGAGAGAGAGAGAGAGGTGCAGAGAGAGGGAGGTGCAGAGAGAGAGAGAGAGAGAGAGAGAGAGGGAGATGCAGAGAGAGAGAGAGAGAGAGAGAGGGAGGTGCAGAGAGAGAGAGAGAGAGGTGCAGAGAGAGAGAGAGAGAGAGATAGAGAGGGAGGTGCAGAGAGAGAGAGAGAGGTACAGAGAGAGAGAGAGAGAGATAGAGAGAGAGAGGTGCAGAGAGAGAGAGAGGGAGGTGCAGAGAGAGAGAGGTGCAGAGAGAGAGAGAGAGAGAGAGAGGTGCAGAGAGAGGGAGGTGCAGAGAGAGAGAGAGAGAGAGAGAGAGAGGGAGATGCAGAGAGAGAGAGAGAGAGAGAGAGAGGGAGGTGCAGAGAGAGAGAGAGAGAGGTGCAGAGAGAGAGAGAGAGAGGTGCAGAGAGAGAGAGAGAGAGAGATAGAGAGGGAGGTGCAGAGAGAGAGAGAGAGGTACAGAGAGAGAGAGAGAGAGAGATAGAGAGAGAGAGGTGCAGAGAGAGAGAGAGGGAGGTGCAGAGAGAGAGAGGTGCAGAGAGAGAGAGAGAGAGGGAGGTGCAGAGAGAGAGAGAGAGAGGTGCAGAGAGAGAGAGAGAGGTGCAGAGAGAGAGAGAGAGGTGCAGAGAGAGAGAGAGAGAGAGAGAGAGAGAGAGAGAGAGAGAGAGAGAGAGAGAGAAAGAAAGGCGTGCAGAGACGAGGTTGAGAGGGGTTGATGTTGAAGGTAGGGTTTATCATTAGTGGGACATGATCATTTCTGAGATCAAGAGACCGTTTCAACAGAGGCTCCGTTGGCTGTATGTAGAGTGAGGACCAGCTGGTTCTCTAGGAAAACATTATTAATGCTTTCTGAATCTCAGGTCACTTTACTGTACATTGGTCAAAGTGACATTATGAGCACAAGCTGTGGATGTAGATTCCAACTCTGCCCACGACAGCGTGCAGCAGCCTGGCTGGCACAGCGGACGGCATATTTTAGTCCCCTGTGAAGAATGTATCATTGTTAAAGAGTAACGTAAGGTTAGCGTCAGACAAATACTTCAGCCAAGGATAAGATAATATGGCACTAATTTGGCTGTAATCAAATACACCCTCTGCATATGAGCCAGAAGCACTGGCACAGTAGACAAGAAGTCCATTGTTTGCCAGATGCTATCATTCTATAGGTGCATGAGCAATCTCTGCCCTTGTATAGACAGGAGAGGTACTACGAACACCTGTTGCTGTATGAGACTACACTCAGGCTCCATTTACCTTTGTGTGAAATGTCAGAGCATAGAACACATTTCCAACTACAATGTCATCTTGTGCAGACAGATAACTCAGAACCGGATTAGACTCGGTCCATCCATGTCTTCAGAACAGCTCATACTACGAACTATTAGGGCTCTGAGTGTGAACTGTCAGGGAGCTCAGTTACCAGAACCCCTGTGAAAACCATTTCTCTGGTAGGCAGGAGCACATTATTAATAACTTCCTCCTCTCCACAGGAACCAATAAGGCCATTATGGGGAGAGTGAGAGCACCCTTTCAGCGCTGGCTACCTACAGTGGCAGGCTGAGCGGTCAGAGAGATACGATATGTCAGGGTGACCGGTGGCTGCGGCTGTCTGATCTGAAAGGGCTGTAATGGCAGGAGAGCAGAGGCAGGCTGGAACAAAACCGTAGCAGATAGAGGATTGGGTCCCCTAATACACTCATACAGTACAATCTCGTCTCAAAGACAATCATAGCACCCTATTCTAGATCTCAGCAGCCTGTTTGCTCTACCTACATTTGGTAGACATGGGTTAAAGTGCAGACTGTCAGCTTTAATTTGAGGATATTTTCATCCATATCGGGTGTATCGTTGAGAAATGACATCACTTTTTGTGCATTGCCCCTCCCCATTTTAGGGGAGAAAAACTATTGGGACAAATTCACTTATATGTGTGTTATTAGTCCCATATTTATACCACACAATGACAACATCAAGCTTGTGACTGTAAACATTTGTTGGATGCACATGCTGTTTGTTTTGGTTGTGTTTCAGATGATTTTGTGCCCAATAGAAATTAATGGTAAATATTGGTGTCATTTTGGAGTCACTTTTATTGTAAATAATAATAGAATATATTTCTAAACACTTCTACATTAATGTGGATGCTACCATGATTACGGATAATCCTGAATGAATCGTGAATTATGATCAGTGAGAAAGTTACAGACGCAAAAATATCATTCCTCCAAAAAATGCTAACCTCCCCTGTTTTTGTAGTTGTGAGAGGTTAACATGTCTTGGAGGTATGATATTTGTGCATCTGTAACTTTCTCACTCATCATTATTTATGATTCATTCCGGATCATCCGTTATCATGGTAGCATCCACATGAATGTAGAAGTGTTTAAATTCTTAGTTACAATGAAAGTGACAACACATGTATTTTGAATCACAAGCTTGATGTAGTCATTGTGTGGTATAAATATGGGACCAAATACTACTTTTATACACATACGTGAATTTGTTCCAATATCTCCCGTAAAATTCTAAACCATACATCCGATATGGATGAAAATACCCACAAATTAACGCTGTCAGTCTACACTTTAACCTCTTAGTCATTGTTTCATTTCAAATCAAAACTTTTGGCGTATAGAGACCCAAAAAATGCTTCACTGTCCCAATAATTACGGAGGGCACTGTATCTTAGAAATGCCTCGTGAGCTTAGTTCAACTGTCTTACTCCATCAGAACCCCAAAATGGCCTTGTTTTACTCCATCGTCTCTAAACAATGTGATTGTAGACAAACTCTCTAAAGCTTGAAAACATGGTTAAACTATCATTCTGATCTCATGGATGATTAGTCCTTGCAATCATTGCTCCATCTATGAATTTGAGAGTGGTTACATTCCTTCAGCCCCATCTCTGTTTACCAAAAATGTGGTTGGTGGCCTCTGTTGTTGTTTGAATCCCAGATTGCCCCTTTAGTGTACTATGTCATCATGAAACACCCCATCTACCTTCCAACTGAATCAAATCAAAATGAAAGCTGGGACCGAGAGTAGGGAGGGGGGTCAAAGTCAATATTTTGCTGGTGGTGGAATTAGGGCCACAACCGCACACGACCGTGGTAAGGAACAGGTCCTAATTCGCTGCTGCACAAGCATATGGTAAATGTAATTGTATTTGTGCCCACAATAGCATGGTAATTGGAAAGCCGTAGCTTCATCCGCCCATGACACTTTTCCATTATCCACCTGCCCACCCCGGGGCTCAAAGTGCAGAGTATCTCTCTCCATCTCTCTCTCTCCATCTCTCTCTCTCCATCTCGCTCTCTCCAGCTCTCTCCATCTCTCTCTCTCCATCTCGCTCTCTCCAGCTCTCTCTCTCCATCTCTCTCTCTCTCCATCTCTCTCTCCATCTCTCTCTCCATTCTCTCTCTCTCTCCATCTCTCTCTCTCCATCTCGCTCTCTCCAGCTCTCTCTCTCCATCTCGCTCTCTCCATCTCTCTCTCTCTCTCCATCTCTCTCTCCATTCTCTCTCTCTCTCCATCTCTCTCTCTCCATCTCTGTCTCTCTCCATCTCTCTCTCTCCATCTCTGTCTCTCTCCATCTCTCTCTCCCTCTCTCTCTCTCTCCATCTCTCTCTCTCTCCATCTCTCTCTCTCTCCATCTCTCTCTCTCCATCTCTCTCTCTCCATCTCTCTCTCTCCATCTCTCTCTCGCCATCTCTCTCTCTCCATCTCTCTCTCTCCATCTCTCTCTCTCTCCATCTCTCTCTCTCCATCTCTCTCTCTCCATCTCTCTCTCCCCATCTCTCTCTCTCTCCATCTCTCTCTCTCCATCTCTCTCTCCCCATCTCTCTCTCTCTCCATCTCTCTCTCTCCATCTCTCTCTCTCCATCTCTCTCTCTCCATCTCTCTCTCTCCATCTCGCTCTCTCCAGCTCTCTCTCCATCTCTCTCTCTCCATCTCGCTCTCTCATCTCGCTCTCTCCATCTCGCTCTCTCCATCTCTCTCTCCATCTCTCTCTCTCCATCTCTCTCTCCTAGCTTTCCCCTATGCCTGAAAAACCCAGCCACATGCTCCCCAGCAATACTCTTAAGACCCCTGAAATCCCCAGAACCCTTCAAACCCCTTGCCCCTAGCTAAGGCTTAGTAGTCCTCCGGCCCCAGACTCCGCGGCCCCGCCCCCTCACCCCAGCGGTCTCACTGATTGGCCTCTGGCATTTACTCTCTGCCAGGCCGGCCTGTGATTAGCATGCTGAAATTCATGGGGGATTACCAGTGTGGCTCTGCTGCTCCAGCCGGTCCGGCTCGCACTATGACCCGTTCTGGCTCGCATAAGCCAATGACCCATTCCAATGAGCTGTTCCGGGTCACACAAGCCAAGGCTTGTGCTGCTCAATGTGGTGGGCCACTTTATAGCAGGTTAAAAACAAATTCTACTCTCCTAATCTAGCCCACACAAACCATCCTCTCTAATCCTAATATTAGTCTAGCTCCTCTCCAGACATGTTCCACTGCTGTGGAGACGGTAGGGGAGAGCTTTCTACAGACACTAGTACAATACTGACTGGCCATTCCTGTAGTGGTGAGTGTACTGTCCTTCCTGTAGTGGTGAGTGTACTGTCCTTCCTGTAGTGGTGAGTGTACTGTCCTTCTTGTAGTGGTGAGTGTACTGTCCTTCCTGTAGTGGTGAGTGTACTGTCCTTCCTGTAGTGGTGAGTGTACTGTCCTTCTTGTAGTGGTGAGTGTACTGTCCTTCCTGTAGTGGTGAGTGTACTGTCCTTCCTGTAGTGGTGAGTGTACTGTCCTTCCTGTAGTGGTTGGTGAACTATACTTCCTGTAGTGGTGAGTGTACTGTCCTTCCTGTAGTGGTGAGTGTACTGTCCTTCCTGTAGTGGTGAGTGTACTGTCCTTCCTGTAGTGGTGAGTGTACTGTCCTTCCTGTAGTGGTGAGTGTACTGTCCTTCTTGTAGTGGTGAGTGTACTGTCCTTCCTGTAGTGGTGAGTGTACTGTCCTTCCTGTAGTGGTGAGTGTACTGTCCTTCCTGTAGTGGTGAGTGTACTGTCCTTCCTGTAGTGGTGAGTGTACTGTCCTTCCTGTAGTGGTGAGTGTACTGTCCTTCCTGTAGTGGTTAGTGAACTATACTTCCTGTAGTGGTGAGTGTACTGTCCTTCCTGTAGTGGTGAGTGTACTGTCCTTCCTGTAGTGGTGAGTGTACTGTCCTTCCTGGAGTGGTTGGTGAACTATACTTCCTGTAGTGGTGAGTGTACTGTCCTTCCTGTAGTGGTGAGTGTACTGTCCTTCCTGTAGTGGTGAGTGTACTGTACTTCCTGGAGTGGTTGGTGAACTGTACTTCCTGGAGTGGTTGGTGAACTGTCCTTCCTGGAGTGGTTGGTGAACTGTCCTTCCTGGAGTGGTTGGTGAACTGTACTTCCTGGAGTGGTTGGTGAACTGTCCTTCCTGGAGTGGTTGGTGAACTGTCCTTCCTGGAGTGGTTGGTGAACTGTCCTTCCTGGAGTGGTTGGTGAACTGTCCTTCCTGGAGTGGTTGGTGAACTGTACTTCCTGGAGTGGTTGGTGAACTGTCCTTCCTGGAGTGGTTGGTGAACTGTCCTTCCTGGAGTGGTTGGTGAACTGTACTTCCTGGAGTGGTTGGTGAACTGTACTTCCTGGAGTGGTTGGTGAACTGTCCTTCCTGGAGTGGTTGGTGAACTGTCCTTCCTGGAGTGGTTGGTGAACTGTCCTTCCTGGAGTGGTTGGTGAACTGTCCTTCCTGGAGTGGTTCATGTACTGTACATCCTGGAGTGGTTGGTATACTGTACTTCCTGTAGTGGTGAGTGTACTGTACTTCCTGGAGTGGTGAGTGTACTGTACTTCCTGGAGTGGTTCATGTACTGTACATCCTGGAGTGGTTGGTATACTGTACTTCCTGTAGTGGTGAGTGTACTGTACTTCCTGGAGTGGTTAATGTACTGTACAGTATATCCAATATTGAGACAGTAGATATGCTCAGCTGTACAGCATGTTTCCTGAAAAGTTACAGAACTATGAATGTCAGATGACTTGTCTGTCCGGATGTTACTGTGAGCTAGTTGTTTTTCACTGGCTATTTCAGGGTTCTACTTCCTCTGATCATTGGTGACACTCTGTTCAACCTTTCCTCTCTGACTGGATATGACCCATAAAAACAGATGTGACAGCACTCTACAACTAGACAGCTAAACAACTAAATCTCTATGTTATAGGCCTTGCGCCTGCACCTTAAAATCCTGCTAGATGATCCCACCTTTTTCACCAGTGCTGGTGGTTTTATATGGCCTGAACACAGCAGTGGTAACTGTAATAGCCTCGACTAGGCTAGATCTCAGAGACCTCACAGAGTGCCTGTTATAATATACCACCTGGCTCATTCAGGGGGAGGCTCTCTAACTGTGCATACCTCCACAGCTGCACTGCCTTGTGCTGCTGCCAGTTGGGGTGTGGGGGAGGGTGGGGGGCTGGTGAGGGCAGACCGACCGGGAGAGATGCTCCACTACTGAGGAGGCCTGACCCCCAGGGGGCGCCTGTGCTAATCAACCTGTCCGCTCCCCTGGCCCGCCCCTCCTCACACAGCCAGCCATCAGAGGGGGTAGGGACAACCCCACCACCACCCCCAGCCACAGCAAGAGGGCAGTGTGAACCACAGAGGGAGGGATAAGACTAATACACCTCTCCCAAGCCTAAAACCAACCCCACCCAAGTACAGCCACTGACTGGTACTACACACACTCAAGTGTTTTGGCCTATACTATCAGGGGATGTGAGTGCAAGAGAAATGGAGACAGAGAAAGAGCGAGAGAGGGGGGGGGGAGAGAGAATTAGAGGGGGGAGAAAGAGGAAGAGAGAAAGACTCAAGAAGTCAAATACAACAAGCTATAATGTAGATGAGTGTGCAGTTGTAATAAATAAAGACCTCATCAGACTCACCAGGAAGCCAGAGTAAACACCATCCTTCTCCCCCACTCCCCCTTCTCTCTCTCCTCCCCCACTCCCTGGATCCAGGGGCTTTGACAGCAGTCATCTGGAGGCCCTCTCTCCCCATAACAAACAGGTGTTCCGTTTCACAACCTCCTCCCCCTCCTCTCCCCTCCCTCTCTCCCCCACCCTAGTGCAAACTGTTAGGGAGGCCTTTCTGCTCTGAAAGCAGCTGCGGCGGCTATAATTAGCCAGTGGGCCACGGCGGCGGCGGCTGCTGCTGCAGAGAGGAGAGCGCTCCTGTTGCCATTGTATAAAGTTGTGTTAGGAGTTGAGACGTGCAGTGCAGTCAGGGGGGGGGGTGTATGAATTATGGATGGGGGATCGTGCTCAGAGGAAAGCCTGCATTTTGTCTATGTGCTGATGGTGATACTAACGGGGGAGTGAAGGAGGAAAAGGGGACAACCTCAGGGAACCTGCCCAGTGAGCCTGCCTGTATTCAGTTATGTCATATCGACTGTACTATACCGATAATATTTAGCATGGTTTACATTAAACCAGATACGAGGTGATTGTGGAGCAATGATTATGGCAGACCATAATTCCTATTTCCTTACATTCTGTCGCTCCACAGTTAAAATGTGTATTGACAGAACTATGTTTGGATTGCTGATTA
The DNA here is from genome assembly GCF_057628025.1 of Oncorhynchus mykiss. NCBI lineage: Eukaryota > Metazoa > Chordata > Actinopteri > Salmoniformes > Salmonidae > Oncorhynchus > Oncorhynchus mykiss. The sequence continues at coordinate 32,442,483 of NC_143041.1, read as the reverse complement.
CCCTTCCATCTATGTGTCAAAGAGCCCTGCAACAAAATATGTGTCAAATTGACTTGTCTACCTAGGGGTTCCCTCATTTGATTGGCAACCAATAGGGGTCAGTCTACTACACAGTCATCTCTCCCCGGCTGAGAACGGAAAGCCATGTGTGACTATGTGGTGAATGTGTGTATATGTGTGAATCAGTAGAGAATTGTATGACAGAGGAATCAATAGTGGGCTGAAGTAAGAGTACCCATAGCGTGAAACATAATACCTCTTTCCTCTCTGCCTATAGTTCTTGCTGACATGAGTTGGGACAAGATTTTGTGGTGGAGAAGTGAGGCTTTTGTCGTGCCATTATATTCCCAGGGCATGGCACCTCAACACCACCATGCAGTGTCTGATCAGGAACATAGTCTTCCTATCTTATTCACAGAGCACAGCCATCACCTCTGTAGCACAGAACAGTCTGTTCTCTCCACAATACACCTCAGCTTGTCCCCATTCCACAGCTATTACTGAACTGAGCCCTACTCAAGATGAGACAAAGCAGTAAGAACTAGGCAATAACACGAGGAAACTATTTTTAAAAAGTCCCTCAGCACATTTGAATGAACAGAGTAGCTGTGGACTGGATGATACTGCAACATAGAAGCTGTGGACTGCAACAGAGGAGCTGTGGACTGGATGATACTGCAACAGAGGAGCTGTGGACTGCAACAGAGGAGCTGTGGACTGGATGATACTGCAACAGAGGAGCTGTGGACTACAACAGATGAGCTGTGGACTACAACAGATGAGCTGTGGACTGGATGTGAATGGATACATCTCTGTGATGGGTTGCTAGGCTATGAAGGGGTTTTAGGTGCACCAGGGGAAATCACCTTCACCCAGAAATATATATGTTCATATCACTTACCTTTATGAACAGGCCCAGAGTTGGTGAGGGTGAAGAGGCAGCGCCGGAGAAAGAAGAGAAAGAGAGAGATGCTTAGAGAAATGTAAAGATTCATCATAGAACTGGAAACTATGTACAGTACATACATGGGAGAACAAATCAGTGCGTGTTTGTGTGTCCGTAGGTAGGTGAGCAAACTGCCCAGTGCCCATTTTCCACAGTCACACTCATCTCTCCTTCACACACACACACTTCTCTCCACATCCACCCGACCATGACAGACAAAGCTCCTGACAAAGCTCCTGAAGAAAAGAGGCAAGTGTGTTGTTCAGGCCCTCTCCCCACAAAAGCCTGCTTGTCTCCTTACACTTAAGAGCCATTAAAAGCACATTGACCCTGTGTCCTGACGTACGTGCGCTTGGCGTGCTGCCTCAATGGCCACACACTCGGGGCGTGCGCAAGTGTTTGCTGAGCCCTTCAGTGCCTCTCTTGCGGCCACTGCCCTCTTGCCCAAAAAGCCATTAAATAATTAATCCACCATGTTAAAAGATTCTGACAGCCTACACAAGTTAGTCCAGTCATGGCTTATAAAATAAGGGCATGGAAGGGGATTTCTACATGATAAATTGACTGATTGATTGATTGGTCTTGGGTCTTTCCCACTTCTAAAATAACTGTACATTGGTATATCCTGGAGGCATAACTACAAGTGTCAGATGGAAAAGAGCTTTCTGATAACAACTGCCACAAACAGAGATTGTGGTTGATGTAAATAGTCCAGTAATGCACTGAGAAATCATATAGCCTGTGCATATAGGCCTATATAAAAGAGAACCATGTTTGGACTTTTTGTGGTGTACTGTAGACATAATTATAATTTGCCAAGGAGCTACAATTTAAGCATCCCCCCCTGCTAATGCTTGGTGGCCTAAGGAGATCTAAAGTCAAACAGGATGGAATCAACTAGGTCTGTTGGGGTGACCGTATTATCGCTACACCAGCAGTCATGAGTCAATAACAGGTTGAAACTGAGTGGAAAGCATAGACGTAGTGGATATTGTTTCAGAGCCAAACACAACGAAATGGACAGTGCTTTCTAAGGTGATGATTCATTCAAAGCATTTAAGAGGTTGCATGTAGAACACCCATATGCATATTAGAGCTTATGCATACGCATAGGCCTTTATATGAGCCCAAGCCTGAAAAACAAGCCTGAATTAAAATGATGATTGATCCATTATACAACAATTATACCACAGCATTGTTGAATACTCTGATTGTTGAATATTCTGATTGGCTAGAAGGTGATTCTAGTATGGACATTAAAACCAGATGATGGGACAGTTGGAAAAGATACCTGGACACCTTGCAATCATGACGCAATATGCATGTGCACATGCAGACCGTACTTGCAACAAAGTTACAGAAAGCTAAACCAACAATCCCACAAACCAAAATTGGAAAAGTGCAGGTCCAACAAATAAAACGTAGCTAGCTAGCAACTCATTTGTTTTTTTCAGAAACATAATTTTTTGGAACATCTGATGACCTAACGTAGTGAGTGATGAAAATTAATTTCTCTGGGCCCTACTGTAGTCATGACGCAAGTGGCGCTATGATGTCAAATCCTCCCACATTTCTAGTTTGACCAGCTATTTCCAGCGAATTGAAACTTTGAATTTGGTTGTCATATTGGCAACAAACTATTTAGCTAGCTTCTAGCCTAGTGTTTGATATGCAAGGTGATCTCATAATGAACAGTGACGGCAAGTGTCCTGACGAGAAGGCACTTTGCCAGGCAAAATTGGGCATCATTAGCTCATTGTCATGGATGTATCCAAATGAATATCAATAGAAAAAGGTTTAAACAAATGCAAATGCAGCTACTTTGCTGTTAATCTGTCTACAGGGGATGTGACTGTGTTAGCCGTAGCTAGTCTTCTACCTAGCAAGCAAGCAAGGGATAAGAACGTTGCTGGTGAGCATGGCAAAGGAACATATAGAACAAGCAACTGGGTCGCGTCCTTAAATATAGAACTAATCTAACAAACGACTGGGTCGCATCCTTAAATATAGAACGAATCTAACAAATGACTGGGTCGCATCCTTAAATATAGAACGAATCTAACAAATGACTGGGTCGCATCCTTAAATATAGAACGAATCTAACAAATGACTGGGTCGCATCCTTAAATATAGAACGAATCTAACAAATGACTGGGTCGCATCCTTAAATATAGAACGAATCTAACAAATGACTGGGTCGCATCCTTAAATATATAACTAATCTAACAAATGACTGGGTCGCGTCCTTAAATATATAACTAATCTAACAAATGACTGGGTCGCATCCTTAAATATAGAACGAATCTAACAAACGTCTGGGTCGCATCCTTAAATATAGAACGAATCTAACAAATGACTGGGTCGCATCCTTAAATATAGAACGAATTTAACAAACGACTGGGTCGCATCCTTAAATATAGAACGAATCTAACAAACGACTGGGTCGCATCCTTAAATATAGAACGAATCTAACAAATGACTGGGTCGCATCCTTAAATATAGAACGAATCTAACAAATGACTGGGTCGCATCCTTAAATATAGAACGAATCTAACAAATGACTGGGTCGCATCCTTAAATATAGAACGAATCTAACAAATGACTGGGTCGCATCCTTAAATATAGAACGAATCTATAAAATGACTGGGTCGCATCCTTAAATATAGAACGAATCTAACAAATGACTGGGTCGCATCCTTAAATATAGAACGAATCTAACAAATGACTGGGTCGCATCCTTAAATATAGAACGAATCTAACAAACGACTGGGTCGCATCCTTAAATATAGAACGAATCTAACAAACGTCTGGGTCGCATCCTTAAATATAGAACGAATCTAACAAATGACTGGGTCGCATCCTTAAATATAGAACAAATCTAACAAATGACTGGGTCGCATCCTTAAATATAGAACGAATCTAACAAATGACTGGGTCGCGTCCTTAAATATAGAACTAATCTAACAAATGACTGGGTCGCGTCCTTAAATATAGAACGAATCTAACAAATGACTCGGTCGTGTCCTTAAATATAGAACTAATCGAACAAATGACTGGGTCGCGTCCTTAAATATAGAACTAATCGAACAAATGACTGGGTCGCATCCTTAAATATAGAACGAATCTAACAAATGACTGGGTCGCATCCTTAAATATAGAACGAATCTAACAAATGACTGGGTCGCGTCCTTAAATATAGAACTAATCGAACAAATGACTGGGTCGCATCCTTAAATATAGAACGAATCTAACAAATGACTGGGTCGCATCCTTAAATATAGAACTAATCTAACAAATGACTGGGTCGCATCCTTAAATATAGAACGAATCTAACAAATGACTGGGTCGCGTCCTTAAATATAGAACGAATCTAACAAATGACTGGGTCGCATCCTTAAATATAGAACGAATCTAACAAATGACTGGGTCGCATCCTTAAATATAGAACGAATCTAACAAATGACTGGGTCGCATCCTTAAATATAGAACGAATCTAACAAATGACTGGGTCGCATCCTTAAATATAGAACGAATCTAACAAATGACTGGGTCGCATCCTTAAATATAGAACTAATCGAACAAATGACTGGGTCGCATCCTTAAATATAGAACGAATCTAACAAATGACTGGGTCGCATCCTTAAATATAGAACTAATCGAACAAATGACTGGGTCGCGTCCTTAAATATAGAACTAATCGAACAAATGACTGGGTCGCATCCTTAAATATAGAACGTATCTAACAAATGACTGGGTCGCGTCCTTAAATATAGAACTAATCTAACAAATGACTGGGTCGCATCCTTAAATATATAACTAATCTAACAAATGACTGGGTCGCATCCTTAAATATAGAACTAATCGAACAAATGACTGGGTCGCGTCCTTAAATATAGAACGAATCTAACAAATGACTGGGTCGCATCCTTAAATATAGAACGAATCTAACAAATGACTGGGTCGCGTCCTTAAATATAGAACGAATCTAACAAATGACTGGGTCGCATCCTTAAATATAGAACTAATCTAACAAATGACTGGGTCGCGTCCTTAAATATAGAACGAATCTAACAAATGACTGGGTCGCATCCTTAAATATAGAATGAATCTAACAAATGACTGGGTCGCGTCCTTAAATATAGAACGAATCTAACAAATGACTGGGTCGCATCCTTAAATATAGAACGAATCTAACAAATGACTGGGTCGCGTCCTTAAATATAGAACTAATCGAACAAATGACTGGGTCGCGTCCTTAAATATAGAACGAATCTAACAAATGACTGGGTCGCATCCTTAAATATAGAACTAATCTAACAAATGACTGGGTCGCATCCTTAAATATAGAACAAATCTAACAAATGACTGGGTCGCGTCCTTAAATATAGAACTAATCGAACAAATGACTGGGTCGCATCCTTAAATATAGAACGAATCTAACAAACGACTGGGTCGCATCCTTAAATATAGAACGAATCTAACAAACGTCTGGGTCGCATCCTTAAATATAGAACGAATCTAACAAATGACTGGGTCGCATCCTTAAATATAGAACGAATCTAACAAATGACTGAGTCGCATCCTTAAATATAGAACGAATCTAACAAATGACTGGGTCGCGTCCTTAAATATAGAACGAATCTAACAAATGACTGGGTCGCGTCCTTAAATATAGAACGAATCTAACAAATGACTGGGTCGCGTCCTTAAATATAGAACGAATCTAACAAATGACTGGGTCGCGTCCTTAAATATAGAACGAATCTAACAAATGACTGGGTCGCATCCTTAAATATAGAACGAATCGAACAAATGACTGGGTCGCGTCCTTAAATATAGAACTAATCGAACAAATGACTGGGTCGCATCCTTAAATATAGAACGAATCTAACAAATGACTGGGTCGCATCCTTAAATATAGAACGAATCTAACAAATGACTGGGTCGCATCCTTAAATATAGAACTAATCTAACAAATGACTGGGTCGCATCCTTAAATATAGAACGAATCTAACAAATGACTGGGTCGCGTCCTTAAATATAGAACTAATCGAACAAATGACTGGGTCGCGTCCTTAAATATAGAACTAATCTAACAAATGACTGGGTCGCGTCCTTAAATATAGAACGAATCTAACAAATGACTGGGTCGCATCCTTAAATATAGAACTAATCGAACAAATGACTGGGTCGCGTCCTTAAATATAGAACTAATCTAACAAATGACTGGGTCGCATCCTTAAATATAGAACTAATCGAACAAATGACTGGGTCGCATCCTTAAATATAGAACTAATCGAACAAACGACTGGGTAGCGTCTCTAGCAACCAAAGATGAGATGAAGTATGAATTTGCTTATAAAAATATTTTAAACCAGTAAATGTGTGCTTTAGTATTGTTTTCTTTGGTAACTGTGGTATAAGCAGGATAAATGCTTCCGTTTTGTACATTAACTTAATGTAATCATGATAGCTTTCTGACCCCAGTACAGCTCAGTTTACACAAGCGTATCGGTAGGGTCGGTATCTTCTGGCAAGGAGAGAACATATAGGCATAGGCGATGCGGTTGGTTCATTGATTTTGCAGGATGGCTTGCAGAGTAGGCTAGCAAGCCTACAATTATAGTGAATTTGTATTTTATATTATATTTTCATAATTAAATAGGCTGACATTACATTTAGCTACAGAATATCTCACCACTGTGTGTTTCCATCTCCTCCTTTCTCCATTCCTTTCTGGAGCACGCAGAGAGAGGGGCTGTCAACAGTTTAATTAAATATGTTTTGTTATGAAAGTATGTTACTATTGATGTTCCCAATATTTTCCCCTATTTGTTTTACGTTACATCCTTATTCTAAAATTGATTACATATTTTTTTCTCCTCATCTCTATAAACACAATACCCCATAATGAGAAAGTGAAAACACATAAACGTGTGTGTAAATTTACTAAAAATAAAACACAGAAATACCTTATTTACATAACTATTCATACCCTTTGCTATAAGATCTGAAATTGAGCTCAGGCGCATCCTGTTTCCATTGATCATCCTTGAGATGTTTCTACAACTTGTGGTAAATTCAATTGATTGGACATGATTTTGAAAAGGCACACACCTGTCTATATAAGGTCCCACAGTTGACAGTGCATGTCAGAGCAAAAACCAATGCATGAGGTCAAAGGAATTGTTTGTAGAGCTCCGAGACAGGATTGTGTCGAGGCACAGATCTGGGGAAGGGTACCAAAAAAATTTCTGTGGCATTGAAGGTCCCCAAGAACACAGTGATTTTCAGCGGCAGCGACTGTGAGATTAGTCAGGATCAAGGGAAAGATGAACGGAGCAAAGTACAGAGAGATCCTTGATGAAAACCTGCTCCAGAGAGCTCAGGACCTCAGACTGGGGCGAAGGTTCACCTTCCAACGACACCAAGCACACAGCCAAGAAAATGCAGAAGTGGCTTCAGGACAAGTCTCTGAATGTCCTTGAGTGGCCCAGCCAGAGCCCGGACTTGAACCCGATCGAACATCTTTGGAGAGACCTGAAAAAGGCTGTGCTGCGACGCTCCCTATCCAACCTGACAGAGCTTGAGAGGATCTGCAGAGAAGAATGGGAGAAACTCCCCAAATACAGGTGTGCCAAGCTTGTAGCGTCATACCCAAGAAGACTTGAGGCTGTGATCACTGCCAAAGGTGCTTCAGCAAAGTACTGAGTAAAGGTTCTGAATACTTACGTAAATGTAATATTTCAGTTGATTATTTTTTTTATTCGCAAAAATTCCCCAAAACCTGTTTTTGCTTTGTCATTATGGGGTATTGTATGTAGATTGATGAGGTAAAAAAAAAATTGAAACCATTTTAGAATAAGGCAGTAACCTAACAAAATGTGGAGAAAGTCTAGGGGTCTGAATACTTTTCAAATGCACTGTAGTTGCATCATGCAGGCCATATATGTTTTGATTTCTAAGACATTCTAAGGTTTGTATCACTCACAACTAAAGTTGCCAAATAACTTTAAATCTAGTGTATAGAATCTATTTCTAATTATAGTTTTACGCTCAACATAGCCACTTCATATGCACACTCGCTCGGGAATGGGAAAAATATCATTGCATTCTTCTCTGTGTATTCATGGATGCCAAGGGAAGCCAAGCTTCCCCCAAAAATGTACCAATAAATTAGCTTTCGTCTCTCGGTGTTCCATAATTTTCCATCAATTCAAAAGAGGCTGAATGTATCTCACAGGAGAAAGCATCCGAGCGAGCGAAACAGCGCCCCTCTGTCTCTCTACTTGTAGACCATCTATCTGATGCTGTCTGGTCCAAAAGAGTATGACATTGTTGCCAACCGTAGCATTGAAGGCAAGGGAAGCCAGCGAGCATGCCATCAAATCCCATTGAGAGCATACGTCATTGACAGAAAAACGTGAATTGTTGCATCTCTTGGTGTTTTCGCTAGCCAGCTAGCTAAAATGGGACGTTCCCTAAGTTATTAATGGAAGGAGAGAGGGATTTGGACTTGTGGTGTTACTTAAACTTCCATACTGGCCAATGATTAAAATGGCGATTCTGATCCAACCATACATTCATACATCGTGCCACTGGCCTGAGAAGATGGAAGTTTGATATGTATCTAGATGTAGAAGGCTACTGTTAACTAGCTAACGTTGCCCATGAATGGAAGTTAGGCTAGTGAGCAAACATTTTAGCCAGGTAACCTAGGACAACAACAAATTAAAGTGTGCACTGTATGACAAGAGTGAGCATGAAAGAGAGGATGGCATTTGTGTTTCTCTACAAGTAAGGTGAGTCAACATGTTTTTCTACTTGCATGAACGTGCACACACACGCACACAGAAATCAGGACCATGGACAACCACATCATATTTAGCTTAATTGTTTTTTGTATCTTTCAGTTGTCACTGTACTAGACCAAGCCGAGGTTCTAAATCAATAGTTGTTTAGTGGTCCGAAAATGTTGGAAACATTAACTTGCTTGACCCTGCTGTAGGTCTGTTACTGTACATTAATATGTATTTTGGACTTCACTGGACAGAGGTTGCTATCTGGTTTTGTCATAAAACAAAAAGGTGTGTTTCAATTTATTCTGCCACTGTCTTCTTATTGTCTCGCCCTTTAAGTCTATATTTCACAGTCGCAGGGCATATGAATTAACAGGTTATAGAGTAAACAACGCAATTATCAGAGGCTTGGCTTCCCCAGTACCCATGCACCGCTACGGATTCTCCTTACTATAAAATCATAGAATAGAAAATAATGGAATGGGACGGATAAACATCTCTTCTCTGCTAAATTAACTATATAATGGGGTGGCAGATAGCCTAGTGGTTAGTAACCGAAAGGCTGCGAGTTCAAATCCCCCAGCTGACAAGGTACAAATCTGTCGTTCTACCCCTGAACAAGGCAGTTAACCCACTGTTCCTAGGCCGTCATTGAGAATAAGAATTTGTTCTTAACTGACTTGCCTCGTTAAATAAAGGTAAAATAATGGATGTGTCATGATGGTGTATATTAAATGGATTTATTAGACTTTTTAACATGTAGATGTTCTAAAGACACACATCATAAATGGGCTCCTGAGTGGTGCAGCGGTCTAAGCCAGTGCAAGAGGCGTCAGTCCCTGGTTCAAGACCAGGCTGTATCACAACCGGCCGTGATTGGGAGTTCCATAGGGCGGAGCACAATTGACCCAGCATCGTCCGGGTTTGGCAGGGGTAGGCCAATATTGTAAATAAGAATTTGTTCTTAACTGATTTGCCTAGTTAAATAAAGGTTATTTTTTTAAATCAAACATCAGCACCTTATATGAGTGGAGGCACGGAGATGCTAAACATGTTTGTTAATTATCAGACAATTTCTGTGAGACCGGCAGTCATTTGCATTACCGGCGAACAAAATGTCATGACTGCCACAGCCCAAGAATCAACCCAGACTAAATGTTCCAAGTCATTCAGGACATCTACCTCCTTCTAGGAACTACAGTCTCAGTGGGATATGGTCTGTCCTACTGCCTTTGCTTCAGATGGGGCTGTCCTGTTTGTGAGACTCAAACAGCTGTGCACTTTGTGGTTCCCGCAACACATGTCCATATCTGATCCCTCTTTAAAGCTTGTCTGTGAATGGGATGGATAAATACTGTGTCCATCCAATTCTGACATTGCTGGTTGGCAGTAGGCAAGTGCCAACTACCCAACCTGCCCTCAATGGCCTGACACAGAGGTGAATCTTAGACAAGCCCTTTAGACTTTGGACCAATATATCACAGGACTTCACACTTATTCAAACCATAAAGTAAAAGCAAGAGCAATGACACAAGAGAGTGCATTGTCTTGGCAGAAGCAGCGAATGTGACAATACAGTTGGACGGACACTTCAAACCATAAAGAAAAATAGAAAGTCACGAGTTTGTTGTCGCTGTTGTTCTTGGTTGTTACAGTAGGCAGTCATTGCCTAGTACTGAAGCAACCGGGTGAAAACAGGAAGCGATGACGGAAGCCTATAAAGAAATGTTTGTTTTATCGGGTTAGTGGCACCATAGACTTCCAAATTTGCATCCCAATGGTGAAACTCTCCGAACACTAAGACAGTTGTCTTTTTTTTAAGGGGGATTGGATGAGAGAAGAGAAGGGGGGTCACAATGAAGACTTGCTTCGGACCCAAACAATCCTTGCCTTTGTCCTGCTAGAAAAATGCTTAACTGTGCTCCGGCCCAGCACCCAGCATACCAATTAGTGAAGCCTTGACTCACTATCAGACAAGCCAGAGACTCAAAAGGTTACTGTCTGGGCCGTTTACAGACACATCGGGGGCCCGAGTCTAGCACTACATCCCAAATTGCACCCTATTCCCTACATTGCGCATTACTTTTGACCAGAGCCTTATGGGCCGTGATAAAAGTAGTTTACTATATAGGGAATAAGGTACCATTTGGAACACAAGCTAGAGTCTGCCAGACACACATCCTTCCTTTCCCAATCCCCAGCCACAAACTCTCACATTGAGACACATTAAATAAACACACCCCCTCTTTCAACCTACAACATACTGCTCTGAAGAGACTTCCTCTTTCCTTTAAGGCACTATTTTTTCATTGAGCTGGCTAGTCTTGTATAGTGTCATTTTTTGACAGCCTACTGTATGAAAAAGCAAAGGAAGAGTGGAGAGCATCGGGATACATTGTACATCAGTGTGGTGTCCTGTCCTCAACATGACTGTTTACCTCATACTGAATCTACACTCTTAGAAAAAAGGGTTCCAAAAGGGTTCTTTGGCTGTCCCCATAAGATATCCTTTTTGGTTCCTGGTAGAACCCAGGGTTTCGAAAAAGATGACCAAAATGGCGTTCTTCAAAGGGTTCTCCTATGGGGAAAGCCAAACAACCCAGTTAGAAAAGAAAAGGTACTATCTAGAACCTAAGAGTGTATTCAACTCATCCTGTCTTATTCAAGAAGACTCATTACTACAAACTGTTGATTGGCCTTATTGAAAAAGAATGACTTGGGTGGCTGGAGTCTTCGACCATTTTTAGGGCCTTCCTCCGACACCACCTGGTATAGAGGTCCTGGATGGCAGGGAGCTCGGCCCCAGTGATGTACTGGGCCGTACGCATTACCCTCAGTAGCACCTTGCGGTCGGATGCCGAACAGTGATGCAGCCAGTCAAGATGCACTCAATGGTGCACCTGTATAACTTGTTGAGGATCTGAGGGCCCATGCCAAATGTTTTCTGTGTCCTGAGGGGGAAGAGGCATTATCGTGCCCTCTTCATGACAGTGCTGGTGTGTGTGGACCATGATAGATTCTTAGTGATGTGGGGGCATGCTCGCCCCTCATTTCCTGTGGTCTATGTCTTTCTGACGTTGAGGGAGAGGTTGTTGTCCTGGCACCATGTAAACTTACTGTTGTTTAGCAGGGTATGGAAAACAAACCAACAAATGACCAACAGTAGGCTATATATACAGTGGGGCAAAAAAGTATTTAGTCAGCCACCAATTATGCAAGTTCCCCCACTTAAAAAGATGAGAGAGGCCTGTAATTTTCATCATAGGTACACCTCAACTATGACAGACAAAATGAGAAAAAAAATCCAGAAAATCACATTGAAGGATTTTATATTAATTTATTTGCAAATTATGGTAGAAAATAAGTACTTGGTCACAAACAAACAAGCAAGATTTCACTGTATGAACTATCATGTATCTCCTTGCTCCGGCAGTTCCGTCATTGTAGGTAGAATCATTACACTGACTTAATCCAGTCAGGATGATCAGGTTTTCCCTATTAATAGAACTGACTGTCCCTTGTCCTGTCTCCTGGGTCACATCATGACCTGTCTGATCTGTTAAGTCACTTTCACACCGGGCCCAGGTGTTTCCCATGTAGCTGACGACCCTCCCAACTCCGCCCACCGGCATCCTAATAAGGAAACAAGAACAAAGAGAGAATCTGTCCAAGCCCTGATGTCAGGACAGTTGTGCTACCAGGAAGCCTGAACCATTAAGATGCTTTCAGTTCTCCACTTAATCTAGCACAGCAAGGACACATCCTACAAGCAGGAAGATACAAACATGGATGAGGACCTACAATGTGCCTAGGTGTCATAACAACATTTGGTCAGGTGAACAGCACCATGTTACTACCTTGACATTAGTTCTCCTGTCACCTCCCTAGTGTTGTACAAAAGGCTTTGTTGTGTTTTGTTGCTATTACTTCGTCCTGACTTCCTCCTCAGCGCTCCTGAAAGGCTGGTATTCCCATGGCACTTTCACTTCCTGTCTATCAGCCAGTGAAGTTCTGGGTTCAGGTCTGGGGAGCATGCCCAGAAGAGACCGCTCGAGTAGGAAGTGGGAAGAGAGAGAAACAAGAGGCAAGGAGTGTCTTGGTTGCAACAACACATTTCAACATTACACCACTCAACCGTTGGTTCCGGTTCTCTGTCATGTACACGGAAGAGAAGTCATTGAGCCATAAATCCGTTGGTAATGTCAAAATGACCTCTTTAGGAGTATGACACAAGTAGGGCTGTGATGGTCATGGAATTTTGGATGATTGTAATTGGCCAGCCAAATGTCTGCTGTCTCCGTAATAACCGTTCAAATAGAAAATATATACATTTAAAGACGCACATTTTCTCATTTCTTGCATGTGCTGCCATAGAAATAGAATGAATAGAACGGCCGTCCCCATTCAAGTCAATGATGCCATAATGGGTGGACTGGCGGCCATTGCGAGTATACCCATAGGAGCAAAGCAGGAAGTAAAAGCAGGAAGTTGGTTGATTTGTTGATTCAACTCAACTGTCATAACATAAAATACATTCCATTGCATGAGCTACATCAGTTAACATCATTTGAATGAACATTCTACATTACCATGGAATTTATTGCATCACAATATCAGGCAGCCATTGCAAGTGAACCCATGAGTTTACCAGTCAAATTGCCAGGGTTAGATGTTCTAAGCCCATTCTATTCATAATTTGCTACAACACCTTGCTTGTTTTAGCAAGGACAACAACGCTTAATCACATTGGTAAGAGTCCATGTTATCTCAGAAACGGTCTCAACCGCACAAATGCCCTGCAGTCCTGTCTTCAGTCAGCGGTTCATAAAAAATAAAAAATATACAGTACCAGTCAAAAGCCTGGACACACCTACTCATTCTAGGGTTTTTCTTTATTTGTACTATTTTCAACATTGTAGAATAATAGTGAACACATCACAACTATGAAATAACACATATGGAATCATGTAGTAACCAAATTATTTTGTTGTTATATATATATATTTTAGATTCTTCAAAGTAGCCACCCTTTGCCTTGATGACAGCTTTACACTCTTGACATTCTCTCAACCAGCTTCATGATGTAGTCACCTGGAATGCATTTCAATTAACAGGTGTGCATTGTTAAAAGTTAATTTGTGGAATTTCTTTCCTTTTTAATGCATTTGAACCAATTAATTGTGTTGTGACAAGTTAGGGGTGGGTATACAGAAGATAGCCCTATTTCATATTATGGCAAGAACAGCTAAAATAAGCAAAGAGAAACGACAGTCCATCATTACTTTCAGACATGAAGGTCAGTCAATATGGAACATTGCAAGAACTTTGAAAGTTTCTTCAAGTGCAGTCGCGAAAACCATCAAGCGCTTTGATGAAACTGGCTCTCATGAGGACCGCCACAGGAAAGGAAGACCCAGAGTTACCTCTGCTGCAGAGGATAAGTTCATTAGAGTTACCAGCCTCAGAAATTGCAGCCCAAATAAATGCTTCACAGAGTTCAAGTAACAGACACATCTCAACAGCAACTGTTCAGAGGAGACTGTGTGAATCAGGCCTTCATGGTCAAATTACTACAAAGAAACCACTACTAAAGGACACCAACAATAAGAAGAGACATGCTTGGGTCAAGAAACACGAGAAATTGACATTTGACCGGTGGAAATCTGTCCTTTGGTCTGATGAGTTGATAATGTTTGTATTTTTGTTTGCAGCTGCTGTGTCTTTGTGAGATGCTGAGTAGGTGAATGGATGGTCTCCACATGTGTGGTTCCCACCGTGAAGCATGGAGGAGGTGGTGTGATGATGCTTTGCTGGTGACACACCTCCAGGCTGTGTAAGGGCTATTTGACCAAGAAGGAGAGTGATGGAGTGCTGCATCAGTTGACCTGGCCTCCACAATCACCCGACCTCAACCCAATTGAGATGGTTTGGGATGAGTTGGACCGCAGAGTGAAGGAAAAGCGGCAAACAAGTGCTCAGCATATGTGGGAACTCCTTCAAGACTGTTGGAAAAGCATTCCAGGTGAAGCTGGTTGAGAGAATGCCAATAGTGTGCAAAGCTGTCATCAAGGCAAAGGGTGGCTATTTGAAGAATCTAAAGTATAAAATATATTTTCATTTGTTTAACACTTTTTTGGTTACTACATGATTCCATGTGTATTATTTCATAGTTTTGATGTCTTCACTATTATACAACAATGTAGAAAATAAAAATAAAGAAAAACCCTTGAATGAGTAGGTGTGTCCAAACTTTTCACTGGTACTGTACATTTTTAAATGGTTGAGGGTTATTTATTTTCAGTCTTCATCCATAACTGTCGGTTACATGGTTCTACAGTAATTTTGCCAGCCCTAGACACGAGCAATGTACAAAGTTAGTTTACTGTTTTGCTTCACACACAATCTCATTGGTCACTGTTCCAATATTTGTATGTGGCTAGGAGATGATACGTGTGCAAGTACAGTTGCCATGTGTGACTGTCTGTCTGCATATGAATGTACTCTGGGCTCAGTCACTTAAGTGAAATATTTCCCCTGAGATTGGGCGATGATTAATGGACTCGGTGATAGCCAGTCAGCCAGCCAGTAGATGTTAGACCAGATGGGAAAGCAGAGCTTCTTTTAGAGAGGTTTGTCAAGTAAAGTCTAACATAGCGTACTAGACACACTAAGCACATCAGCTAAGGTACATTAACCTTACAGTACCTTAGCATTGACATTAGCATTCATATTAATACTAAGATAATAATAAAAAAATGTTAAAAGAATTTCCGTCAAGGGAATATGAACTATTGCTCATTGTCAATTTCTATTAAACCGGTGAGATGTTAGTCTATTTACCAGCCTCTCTCTGCTGTACGGTGATAGAGACAGATATGAATGTGCCCCTCATAGATGCTACATGCTCTTTGATTGGTGCTAGTTATACCAGATAAGACCTGTCGTTGTGGTGTGGGAGTGGGGCAGCTGTGTGGCTCCAGTCACTCCCTCATTAACGATGAGGGCCAGACCAGCTGTATGAAACAAATCCACTGGAAGACAAGAGAAGAAAGAGAAGGAAGAAAATAACCTATCTCTCAGAGACAAAGAGAGGGAGAGGGGTGAGGCCCCGCCGTGCTGCGACGAGATCGGCTTCACGTCCCCAGGGAGCTCCACCTGCCACCTGGCCAGCCCTCACCCCGCCCCTCTTGGTCCCCCTTTGTGTCCCCTCTATGGTGACAGAAGATCCGGTCACATTTGTGTGTTTTCATCTTTCCTTTCTGACTGTGTGTTTTCAACTTGGAGGAGGCGCCTCCCTCACTTCTGACTTGGTACCATCTGCATCAACAGAACAAAGGATGGATGATGAAGAATGGATCAAAGCTAATGGTGTCAAAAACACTTCCTTCATTTTCATAATCTGCCTGTTTTTAACTAAACTGTCTATCCAAGTATTAAATTGTTAAATGGATCAAATGTCTGCCCGGATTACAATGAGTGCCCCCTCCCCCCCCGTTAATGCACACATACTGTACCAGGCATTTCATCCATACACTTGGCATGAGGACATGGCTGAGTGCAGATGTATTGCCACCCACTCAAAGGGGGGTTAACACCCTTCCAGACACAGTCACACTGGGCAGGGTAAAGGAGGGCCAAGTAGCGCCCTAATCCTCACACTGGCTTGGCCAGCCTTTATGTTTGGTTTCCATTATTATTGATATGTCCCCATCTCTGAGTGCCATCTGGGGGCTTTGTGTGCCCTGCGGCCAGCTTTGTTACCAGGAGGAGCTCTGTTACAATGGGGAAGGGGGCCTGGTTGAGAGGAGTAGGGAGCAGTGGAGACCCTTCAGGTCCTAAAGGGGGCTGTGCCCTGCCCTCTCTCTAGCCCCTCTGGGACTCCATACCCCGCCCGCTAGTGATGCGCGCGTTGACTCATAACCCGCATTCCCCGTGGTTATATACCTGAGCGGGTTGAATAAAGAGAAAATAATACCTTCAAAAAATAAATGTCTAATTCTATACAAATTCGACAGTTACAAAACGGTGACTTCAAATAGGCCTATGGCACATAAAGGGAACTATAGTCTACTGTTCAAATGGGTTAAAGATAAACTGAAATCTGGACACGGAGTGTAACCTCTCACATAGCCTTAATATTAACTCCTAGAGAATTCAGCATTTCTTGCAGTAAAATGAAGGCTACATTTTGACTCTGGGACAGCAGTGGAGGAATATGATTTCTTTCTTTCAGCCTCTTGGGAGAATGTGAATGTGCAGTTAAAGACAGCACCTCTACAGACGCTATCTATCAGCATCATAAAACCTGATAGTATTTCAACTAGATAAAATATGCATCCAAGCCCAACTTAAATCTGATCAGAAATATGTTGGGTCATTTTCAGAGCTTTCCATTTCCTTTACAACCGGTCAAACTGATGTCATTTGGAAATGTTGCACAGAAAATCTTACCGTAAAAAAAAAAAGAAAAAAAAGAGTTATTTCATTTTCTCCCTTGTCACCTAAACGTCTTTGCGCCGTGAAGGAAGCAGAGATGACAGAGAACTTTCCAGATGTAAACTAGACTGAAGCATTCATTCTATCGAGTTACAGATGTTTACAATCACCTTGGCACCAACTTCAGAACCTTGCTGTCATTTTTCAAAACTCTAGACACAAAACTTTTCAAAAAACTCTTAACACTTTTTCCAATTGCTTGGATACAATACACATAAAGCTAATATCATTTGTTCATTGAACTAAAATCACCTGTTCAAAATTAAAACTTAACATTAAAGTATTACCATTTCAAAATGCAATTCACACATTACATCTGAGATGACTGTCTACTCATTTCATTACAACGAACTAACTATCAATTGATACAACTGTTCAAAATGATAAGTAACTGTTGCGTTACTCTTAATGCATCGTTTTATGGAAACTGACAAACAATATTCCATGTTTAGATCATGAAAGTTTCAGGATAATGAGATCCACTGACACCAATTACAGTGGAACATGAACCAATTGGACTACATTATCTATGGATATTTCATCATCATTCTTTATCAGACACTGTTTCCATGGTCCCATGTACCATGTTTTCAGATTTGACATTACTGTACACTCACCGGCCACTTTATTAGGTACACCTATCTAGTACTGGGTAGGACCCCTTTTGCCTCCACAACAGCCTGAATTATTCACGGGTGTTGTACGTTAAGAGATGCCATTCTGCACACCACTGTTTTAAACAGCTGTTATTTGAGCATTTGTGGCCTTTCTGTCAGCTTGAATGAGTCTGGACATTCTCCTCTGACCTCTCTCATTAACAAGGTGTTTTTGCCCATAGAACCGCCGCTCACTGAATGTGTTTTGTTTATCGCACCATTCTCTGTAAACTCTAGAGACTGTAGTGCGTAAAAATCCCAGGAGGGCAGCTGTTTCTGAGATGCTGGAATCACCATGTGTGGCACCAACAATCATACCACGGTCAAACTTAGATTACGCATCTTGCCCGTTCTGCTTGGTCAAAAAACAACTAAAGCTCTCTACTCTATATACTCTATATATTGAGTTGCAGGCAGCCACATGATTCGCTGTTCGAAGGAGCAGACTATTTGTGTTAACACGCAGGTGTACCTAATAAAGTGACCACTAAAGTGGTTACTGATGATTGAATTCATATTGTGGTACGAGTATATAGTGAAATGAGTGGTATCCACCTACAACAACATAGCAATAACACGGAGCCAGCAGGTGATCCAGGTCACAATAGAGGTCAAGCAGTGGGAGGAGGAAGACGAGGAAGACGTGGTGGTCAAAGGAATGGCAGGGGACAAGCACCCCTTCTGAGAGGTGGTCGTGTGCCTCGTTTGAGAGTTGTGGGGAAACGTGGTAGAGGACAAGGCCATGGATCAAGATAGAGGCAGCAACAGCAAAGAATGTCCTATGAAATCCAAGCAATAGTTGTAGACCATGTAATGTTGTAAATCATGAAATGACAATGACTGAGGCAGCTACAATGATTCAACCAAACCTCAGATGATCAACCGTGGCCTCAATCATCAGAACTTTCCGCAATGAGAACCGGTAAGTCTTCAGCATGCAGTAAACTTTAGGTTACTTTCAATTGTCAAAAAACGATATACTAAATGTGTTCCGACTGTAATTTTCCCAACAGAATTGAGACTAGGCCATTTAGGGGAGGCAGTTGCAAAATTATGACTGACCAACAAGAGCGTGCTGTGGTCAATTTGGTTCGGGCCAGAAATGATATTCGCCTAACAGAAATTCGGCAGCACATCTTGGACAACGACGACATGTTCAACAATGTGGAAGCCATAAGCTTGTTAACTATTGCACGCACGCTGAAAAGGCACCAGGTGTCTCTAAAACAGCTATACCGTGTGCCTTTTGAAAGAAATGCAGACAGAGTGACGCAACTGAGGACTGAGTATGTTCAGGTATGTTCCGTTTCAAGATGCCTGTTGTGAAAAAAATTGCCCAAAAATTCTACATCATTGTAATCAGTAATTCTCTTTCCAAAATGTATTTTTAGAGGGTGATGGAGCTGGATGCTGGGGTCAACGTCACCATGTGTGAGGCTATATCAGAAGATGGTGTGGTGAGACGCAGACCTCGTATTGGATCATATAATGCAGCTCTCCTTGTAACCTTCCTTGATGAGCTAAATCAGGTCTGTAAAGCTGATGGTATGACCTATGTCATTGTGTGGGATAATGTCAGGTTCCACCATGCTCAAATGGTGCAAGCATGGTTTCAGGCCCATCCACAATTTGCCACCCTGTACTTACCCCCATACTCTCCTTTCCTTAACCCGATTGAGGATTTTTTCTCCACATGGAGGTGGAAGGTATATGATGGGCACCCTCACAAACAAGCCACCCTTCTCCAAACCATGGATGATGCATGGAACGACATCACGGCAGACCAGTGTCAGGCCTGGATGAAAACATCCATTGTGATGTGGATGAGAACCTATGGCCAAATCCACAAGACAGGTTTGATGGAAATATAGAATTACAGTAATCAATCCTTTGTTTTTGCTTTTTACAGTAAGCCAGGTGAGGAGCACTGCAGTTAAGGTTTTACTGTAGTTTTTTGTAGCTAATTATTTTTCCTTTTGATTCAAAGGAACCTGTTGTGATTTTATTGTATTTCAACAATACATTTCAGATTTTGTTCAATGATTCCACTGTGTCTGTAGTACTCTCTCTGCTAGTTATTTTACAGTGATGTATTTACGTGTAGTAGCATCATGAAACATTTAGAATATTTATAATATTTTACAATATTTAATGATTGTACGAACAACTACACAGTGAAACTATCGGTATCTTGTGTGTGGGTGATCTGAATTCACGTTTCTATGGTATTTCATAATAAATGAGTTGTTTTAACTAATGATTCTGCAAGTGCAAGGTTTCTTTCAAGATATGAATGCACAACGTAATGTGCAATGTTTTGAACATTGGACAGCCTGTGTTACGAGTGATGACCGTTGTGAGTTTTGTGTCTAGAGTTTTGAAAAATGACCACGAGGTTCTGATATTAGTGCCAAAGTGATTGTAAAAAACTGTATGACTATTCTGGTTATTTAGTCTTCTAGGGCAACATGTGACAGAAGTGAAGCTGCATGTAACTAATTGTAAGGCTAACAAATAGTCTACCAAAATCTTGGAAATTATAAGCATAAATATATCTAAATCAGGCAAAATAAAATTCCTCTAAAAAAATTCCTCTCTGTCAAAAATCTGACTGTAGCCTAGAGCGTTTATTTCTATATTAAAGGGTTACGGTCGGGTGCGGGCCTCAGATCTTTATCGCATATAGTCGGGCGGTTGCGGATGGGTTACTAGCAATTGCGGACGGGTGAATAAGCAACTGACCAGCGCACCACTACCACCCGCCTGCCCTCCCTCACCACACTCACCTCCCTACAGCCCGCCACAGCTGTGCAGCTGCCGCACTCGCTGCCAAAACCAGTGCTGAATGCTGGGGACCCAGACAAACAGCCAGTCCCCCTGTACTGCAGCTGGGGACACCATGCGGGTTGGTGGGCCCCCAGGGTCAGAGAGGACGGCGACTTCCCCCACCCTGACTGAATCATCTAAGGTTTAGTAAAGCAGGAGGATTAGAGGGGCAAGTTCACTAGCTAGCTAGAGAATAAAAGAACAACTGATTGAGGAAACCAAGTCGTCAGTGGTTATGGCATCTGTTATGGCTCTCGTGGACAGACACACGTAACATATCAATGGTAATAGCGTCTGTCAACAGACTGTGTGATGCGACAACTAACAAGGATCTTTGTTTAGGTATGCTGCTTTTTCATCACTGATCATTTGGACAAATCACAATTCCGCAGGTGCCTGCATCTTTCGAATTTTGGAAGGAGAGTGGGCATTTTGCCATAGAATTGCCTGAAACTTACAGAGAGTTTCCATTTAGGGGGGTTGATACTTCACACGTTGCATTAGTATATTTATCTTAACATCTGCCCCCAGAATTTAATTGAGGATCCAACGCAAATACGCAAGATTCTCATACTGGGTTTCCAAGATTAGTCGTGGGCTAGCTTTCTATAGCTTTTGTTGTGTCTGTTGAATGAGCGGGCGGCCTTGGCTGTCTATCATCAAGATTATCTTTTAGCAGTCGACGCGCTGCTCTGACGAGGCAGTGGAAACAGGGGGTAGTGGAAATGCTGTGCTAGCCGACGAGGGGAGGACAGCTTATGTCGCAGCATTCCCCTTGTGTTAATCCATAATGCCGTCTTCCTCCTAGAGACTTCCTGATTAAGGGTGTACACACACGGAGGCAGAGCCGGTTAGAACGAGATGCTACACACTTCAATCTCAGCACTGGGCGAGCGGCTGCCTGGGAAAGAGTCATGGAGTAAGTAGTAATAATCCCAGCTAAAAATAGCAGCCTGCAGACAGTGAGCTACTCATAGCAAAGAGTTAGCTCCTCTCACCTGAGGAGAGTGACTGAGGTGCCACTTCACCCTCCTAAAACCCAGAAGGGAGGATCTGCTTAGGTGCGTGAAAACACAGAGGAAAATAACTATTTGCTAAAGTATGAGAGACAGTAAGAATGTTTTAGAGTATGTCCTACAATTATGTGAATCTACAATTCTGAGTATCCCATCTTGTTACACTATTCATTGAGACAAGGTAGGATGTTTTACATGACATCTTGTGGCATTCCTCTCTTTCTAAAAGAGGACCAGTGCACTCGCTTGGTGGTGAATGTTTTATGACTGTGTTGTTCTAAAATGTTAACTTACTGGATGTTCAGAACAGAAGAAGTTGGTGGCAGCTTAATAAGAGGAGGACGGGCTCATGGTAATGGCTTGAGCAGAATTAGTTGGTATCCATGTGTTTTATACCATTCCATTCGCTCTGTTCCAGCAGCCTCCTGTGGTCCAAAAAAACTGAGATTTTTGCTCCACTACACTGCAAACATCTGTGGTCTCTGAAACAACTTCTTCAGGGAACCTGAGAGCATGAAAGTATCTCTCCATGCTCCATCTCTCCCTCTATGTCCTCTCTCCCCCCTCCTCCATCCCTCCTTCCCTGTCCTCTCTCCGTCCCTGCTACATCCCTCTCTCCATGTCCTCTCTCCCCCTCATCCATCCCATGTCGTCTCTCCCCCCTCCTCCATCCCTCCCTCCCTGTCTTCTCTCCCCCCTCCTCCATCCCTCCCTCCCTGGCCTCTCTCCCTCCCTGCCCTCTCCCTGCTCCATCTCTCCCTCCCTGTCCTCTCCCCCTCGCTCCTCCATCCCTCCCTCCCTGTCTTCTCTCCCCCCTCCTCCATCCCTCCCTCCCTGTCGTCTCTCCCCCTCCTCCATCCCTCCCTGTCTTCTCTCCCCCTCCTCCATCCCTCCCTCCCTGTCGTCTCTCCCCCCTCCTCCATCCCTCCCTCCCTGTCTTCTCTCCCCCCTCCTCCATCCCTCCCTCCCTGTCTTCTCTCCCCCCTCCTCCATCCCTCCCTCCCTGTCTTCTCTCCCCCTCCTCCATCCCTCCCTCCCTGTCCTCTCCCTGCTCCATCTCTCCCTCCCTGTCCTCTCCCCCTCGCTCCTCCATCCCTCCCTCCCTGTCTTCTCTCCCCTCCTCCATCCCTCCCTCCGTCTTCTCTCCCCCCTCCTCCATCCCTCCCTGTCTTCTCTCCCCCCTCCTCCATCCCTCCCTCACTGTCTTCTCTCCCCCCTCCTCCATCCCTCCCTCCCTGTCTTCTCTCCCCCTCCTCCATCCCTCCCTCCCTGTCCTCTCTCCCTCCCTGCCCTCTCCCTGCTCCATCTCTCCCTCCCCGCCCTCTCCCTGCTCCATCTCTCCCTCCCCGTCCTCTCCCCCTCGCTCCTCCATCTACCAATTCCTGTCCTCTCTCCTTCCCTGCTCCGTTCCTCCCTGTCCTCAGCCTATGACCCAACATGACCTCTGGCCTATAGAGGCTGTGACTAGGGTTACTGTCCCTATCATGAAGCTGACTCCCTGACAAGCACAGCACAGAAATCAGAGAATATAGATCCGTTCTCGGCACAATGTCAGGAGAGAACAGAAACCTTATTGTACACCACAAACCCTTAGATACTGTAGGGTACTACAGTACACATTTCTATTTCTAAGCAGGGACTGTTTTATTTCACAGAAATAGGTGTTTGCAGCCATTGGCCAGGCCAATGTATATTCAAACATATGTATGACATTATAGGCAACGACAACTTGAGATTAGAATGTCAGGTTCACTAACTAGCACAATACTGTTTATGTGGGCGATGAGAATCCATGAATTGATCCTTGTTTGAGTGCGGGTCAGGCCCTGCCAAAGCACCATAAATGAATGAGTCGAATGGCTTTGGCCATCACAGAAGAGTCAAGCCTGGCCAATAGACAAAATGTAATAAAAGGGACAAGCCAGGGCTGGGAGTGCTGCATTATGGGTGAGGGAAGGAGTGGTGCTGGGAGACACTGTGGGCAGAAGGCCCATCAGTGTCTGAGGAGAGGTATGATGATGAGAGGGCTGCTTACAGAGACATTATTAGTTCTGTCAGCCTGGCAGCCAAATGCACATATACCCAGCTACAGCTACAACTAGTTACAGCAGCCTGGGCCCTGTTGGTGGGCTGCTAGGACTAAAAATATATTCCCTGCCTGCCCTCTTGCCCTCGGACACTTCACAGTCTCTGTACATGACAATGTCACGCTATAGGAGGAAATATAAAAACATACAAATTGAGGCGGAGGGGGGAGGCAGATGTGGTGATTAACCTTGAGCAGAGAGGGCTGTGTGACAGGGAGGGACTGTGTGACAGGGAGGGACTGTGTGACAGGGAGGGACTGTGTGACAGGGAGGGACTGTGTGACAGGGAGGGACTGTGTGACAGGGACTGTGGAGTAGGGATGGACTGTGTGACAGGGAGGGACTGTGTGACAGGGACTGTGGAGTTGGGAGGGACTGTGTGACAGGGAGGGACTGTGTGACAGGGACTGTGGAGTAGGGAGGGACTGTGTGACAGGGAGGGACTGTGTGACAGGGACTGTGGAGTAGGGAGGGACTGTGTGACAGAGAGGGCTGTGTGACAGAGAGGGACTGTGTGACAGGGACTGTGGAGTAGGGGGGGACTGTGTGACAGAGAGGGCTGTGTGACAGAGAGGGCTGTGTGACAGAGAGGGAATGTGTGACAGGGACTGTGGAGTAGGGAGGGACTGTGTGACAGGGACTGTGGAGTAGGGAGTGACTGTGTGACAGGGAGGGACTGTTTGACAGGGAGGGCTGTGTGACAGGGAGGGACTGTGTGACAGGGAGGGACTTTGTGACAGGGAGGGACTGTGTGACAGGGACTGTGGAGTAGGGGGGGACTGTGTGACAGAGAGGGCTGTATGACAGAGAGGGAATGTGTGACAGGGACTGTGGAGTAGGGAGGGACTGTGTGACAGGGACTGTGGAGTAGGGAGGGACTGTGTGACAGGGAGGGACTGTGTGACAGGGAGGGACTGTGTGACAGGGAGGGACTGTGGAGTAGGGAGGGACTGTGTGACAGGGAGGGACTGTGTGACAGAGAGGGCTGTGTGACAGGGACTGTGGAGTAGGGAGGGACTGTGTGACAGGGAGGGACTGTGTGACAGGGACTGTGGAGTAGGGAGGGACTGTGTGACAGAGAGGGCTGTGTGACAGAGAGGGCTGTGTGACAGGGACTGTGGAGTAGGGAGGGACTGTGTGACAGGGACTATGGAGTAGGGAGGGACTGTGTGACAGGGAGGGACTGTGGAGTAGGGAGGGACTGTGTGACAGGGACTGTGAAGTAGGGAGGGACTGTGTGACAGCGAGGGACTGTGTGACAGGGAGGGACTGTGTGACAGGGAGGGACTGTGGAGTAGGGATGGACTGTGTGACAGGGAGGGACTGTGTGACAGTGACTGTGGAGTAGGGAGGGACTGTGTGACAGGGTGGGACTGTGTGACAGGGAGGGACTGTGGAGTAGGAAGAGACTGTGTGACAGGGACTGTGGAGTAGGGAGGGACTGTGTGACAGAGAGGGCTGTGTGACAGAGAGGGCTGTGTGACAGAAAGGGAATGTGTGACAGGGACTGTGGAGTAGGGAGGGACTGTGTGACAGGGACTGTGGAGTAGGGAGGGACTGTGTGACAGGGACTGTGGAGTAGGGAGGGACTGTGTGACAGGGACTGTGGAGTAGGGAGTGACTGTGTGACAGAGAGGGACTGTGTGACAGGGACTGTGGAGTAGGGAGGGACTGCGTGACAGGGACTGTGGAGCAGGGAGGGACTGTGTGACAGAGAGGGACTGTGTGACAGAGAGGGACTGTGTGACAGGGACTGTGGAGTAGGGAGGGACTGTGTGACACTTTTCGCACTAAAGTACATTCATCTCAAGGAGACAGATTTTCCCATCATGTCAAGCAAAGAGGCACTGAGTTTGAAGGTAGGCATTGAAATACATCCACAGGTACACCTCCAATAAGTAAACTACGACACACAGCCTATCACATTTAACAAGCTAAAAACATTCAAATACCATTATAGAAGGTAAAGTAAAAACCCAAACCGGTCTGTGCATCAATCGTAAAATACGGTATACCGCCCAACCCTAATACAGTGTCAGCCCGCAATGCCCTTTTATGAATGCCCATGTGTTAGCCTACTGTAAAACAGGCAATTTACAGTTAATCTCTTTCATTTGGTTACATTATATTTGGTTAATTGCATGTATTAATTACAGTACTTTACCATTCTCATTCTCTTAGTAAACCAACCTCTTACACTTGTGAGAAACAAGTTTTGGTTTATTTCATACCATCATCTAGACCTACACGCTCCATGTGAGCAATGAGCATGTGTCTGGTTTCTCTGTTCTGTTAAATGTTGACAAAGAAACCAGCCTGCATAGAAGCTCCTGGCCTGCTTTGCAAATGTCAAATGTAGGAAAGTGCCCAGCTGGGCTTCTCAGTCATTTTTTGTTCACCTCTCACACAGTAAGTCAACAAAGTCCTTTAAGTGGTTTTACATCCATTCAAATTATAATAGTTCCTCACAGTATTTGAAAAAACATCCCCATCAATAATCAGCGTCGCTGATAAATAGGCTATGGACATGGTTTGTGTGTATTTTAATAATTGTCAATTTCATCTTCATACTATAGCATAGCTGTCCCCTTCATACTTTCCTTGTCAATTCCTTATTTTATAGCCTACTTTCAGGAAAGCCTAAGGTATGCCAAGATATTTCAATATGTTTTAAGGAAAGGAGAAATATTTGCTTGTGTCTGACATACACTGGTGGCTTTGATTGACGGGTGGTTTTATGGGTTTGTGCATTCAGAAAGTTTCCTAAATTAGCCTGTCTGGACTCATGATGTCATTTTATAAAAGGTCTGTTTTCAGTAGCTTAGGCTACATTCCCTCATTACGCCGTTCTCTGTTTGAAGAACAGATGTCAATGCCACTGACATCGAACGACCGCATCATTAGGGGTTTGTGACGTTATGCAAATATTTTGGGGAAACCCATCGGACTTCATTTGAATGGCTTCGTGTGTCGAAATAGGATCTGTATTGAATTGTTCTTTATGCAGAAAACCCATTCAAGGACAAGGTAGGCATATATCCTTATTCTGACTCCGTTCATGTGTCAATACAAAAATGGGACAAATGCTCTCCAACCTGGTATTTCTTCATTGGTTGATTTTATATTTATAAGTAATAACCTGAATAATCATAATGAAATGCCATGATAATAACGAAGTACAATGGCTTGTTTCAAGTAGGTTTTTTATTAAGAAGCATATCCATGTTAACAAGAGAACAAGCATCCTTGTGACCTCCCCCTGAACAGTTATGTCAGTGACCATGTACATTGGCCTGGCCAATTACCGTAACCTCAAATTCCATGACCGTCACAGCCCTACGGTGGAGTGAGTTTAACACTCTCGGGGGGGGCTACCTGACGCTGTGTGAGGGCCCACTACCTGCTGGGATGGAAACATGTTGCCTGGTCAGGGATAGTCAGTGTCAACACTACACTGTACTATACTGTAAGAGCTGCAGGGTTAATATGCTGGGACTAGTAAGTCAAATGGTAAGAGAGAGGGTGGTATTGGTTTACCATTACTGTACTGGGGAATGGTTGGTGTCAGTGTTGAATCTAAGATAAGCTCAATGTGATTGGCAAACGCTAGGCCTACTACTTTTCATTGTAAAATTAGCATAGGCCAGTCCCCCCTAAACAAATGAATGGACTTCAATAAATGTGTGATGGAAGAAGACATGTGAGTGGAAGATGAATAGTTAGGCACAGTATACACTAGGAGACAGGTACAATCAAGGGAAAGCCTTTTTAGAAGACAAACCCTAGCTTTACTTAGCCTGAAGATCAGTTCTGTTACAGAAACGTAAAAGCAGTGTGGCAAACCTTACAATGGTTTTGCCTAGCGAGTAAACAAGAAAATACAAACATGCTGTCTAAACGCCAGACAAAGGAGCTGGGGAAAAAAAACATCCTCCACTCAAACAGACATAGTAAAATGTTTTTTGAAAGCTTCTGTCTCATCTCCGGCAGCAAGGGGGAAAACAGTTTCCTGATAGCTTTCAGAATGAGTGCACTTCCTCCGTCTCTCTCTAGACTTCTCTCCTCTCTATCCCTCTCCCACATGCTTTCCTATCTCCCTCTCCCCCCCCTCTCTCCCTCCCTCCTACAGATGAGATGGCTTGAGTGCATTTCATTTCCTCTACATCTCTCTCACTCTCTCCCACCCTCTCTCCAAGATATGAAATTGGTAGAGTGGTAGAGTGCAGGGAGGTGGGGCTCCCCAGAGCATCGTTCTGTGGGATGGATTTGGTGGTGGCCCTGTTGCCCTCTCTAGCTGCTTAATGGACCCGCTTCCTCCTGCTTCACCCCCTTTGACTAGGAATTTCTGGACTGTCTGAGGGGTGGCGGTAACCTGGCCAGGAGCTCCCTGTGCCCAAAAGCTATCAACAAACTAAAGACAATCCAATCTAATGACTTGTGTTCAATGAGGTGAAAGGTTCAAAACATACTGCCAATAGAGGGTGGGTCCATCAATATGTGCCACTGTCAATGTTGACAGTATTGGAAGTGGTTTTGGATACTATGTACAGTAGTTTCATGTCCTTTATGTACTGTCACTAAGGCTTAGAACACAAAGAGGGGTGTGGATAAGTCACACAGGGAACCACTGATGTAAAATGCTGCCTTGTTAAACGTTTTGCCAGACTGTATACCTAGTGACAGATTTCTGTGAGAAAGGGTGAGTGCCAGGTAGCTACTATTCTGAGGTCTCATTCACATTCAGGTGCCACTGCCTCTGCCGCAGCACTCCCATCCTGCGCTACAACAGCAGACGTGAGGATTGTTTTGTTTTCTGTCTGTGAAACACACCTCAAGGACAATAACAATCCCAGCTAGGTCCCTGCTCGGCTACCAAGTGCCGTCTGTCTGGCTCTGAGGGGACTGGCAAGGGAAAGTCGTGCACGGTGCAGTCCGTGCCTCACGCCACCGTCCCCGCGCTGTGCGTCTGCCTCCCTCTGTCGCTGTCGACTCAGACTGGCTGGGGAATACAGCAGGGTGAATCCGGGACACGCCGCACCTCTTCTAGCTCACGCTACAGTGACAATCACCACCCCTGGGGCCTCGTTTATAACCGTTGCGTAAATTTCACACTAAATAACTGCCTGTGCCATTTCTGAAAAGAATACGTACTTCAGTGGCAGTCGGTGATGTTTAAAATTAGGGAGGACCAAAAAATGTTTATGAGCATGGCCTTATTTCTATTACAGCATATTGGATGACTGTCATTCATATTCCATTCACCCAGTTCAATGTAACATCGATGGGTTTAGGCTATTACATTATACTCCCTATGCCCATCATGAGGTTGCTACAACCTAGCATATAAATTAAAGTTTACAACGTAGGTGCACGGGTTGAGAGAAAAATTAGAGTAATCAAGGTGACAGACAGCGACATCAAGGTGACAAATACCACCTTGCACACTCTTGCCTGCATCTAGCTGATCTAGGGTGTGATCATTAGTCCAACAATTGCAAACAAGTGTTTCTATTGGACAAATTCAAGTATGTTTATCCCTGTTTTCGTTCTGTTTGCCTCCATTTAAGAAAGGTTTTTCAATAGAATCGGAGGAATAAATACACCCCTGATCACTCGCTAACCGCTACAGACAGCCTACATCGTTGTCACCATATTAGCTTATGTCATAGTCAACACAGCTACTATAACTAACGCGTTAGTAAACCTGCTACAATCATGCCGTACAGTGTACAGCAAGCAGTTCAGCAGTTACACCGGTGGGCCCTGGTGGCAATAATTTTATAAAACCCCAAGCTTAACTTGACTTGGAAGAGTTCCAGTTTTGGATAGCCTTAACCAGATAGCTAACATAGCATCCCTCTTTGTTTGAGCCAGGTGTTTGAGTAGGCTAAAATAGCTAGCTGCATTCGCTAGCGAAGCAATTTTTTTTTTAAATACAATGAAATAAAACTGGCTCTCTCCCTCCCTCCCTCTCTCGCTCCTTCATTTAAGAAATTAATTTGTTTAACACTGTTCAACTATTTTCTTTCTCACTCTTTGAGTCAACTACCCACCACATTTTATGCAATGCAGTGCTAGCTAGCTGTAGCTTATGCTTTCAGTATAAGTTCATTCTCTGATCCTTTGATTGGGTGGACATAGGGCTGGGCAAAACGGACAAAATATCATATCACGATATTTTAACATTTTTGACGGAATTACGGTATTTTATGTTTTTAAATTATAAAAGTTCTAAACGTTCATGACCCTATTATAAGTTATTTCAATGGGGCTCAATGACTCAAGAAGAAAACGGAGTGAACTATACAAACTGACATTATACACGCCGGAGTAGCGGATCACATTTAACAAACCAAACATTGAAATACAATTATAGAAGGTAAAATAAAACAAACAGTTCCATGCATCAATATCAGTATATAGTACAATATGGTATACTGATGCAAGAGCTCTGATATGTTGGAGGACGTCCTCTGGAAGTAGTTACTCTTACTTTGTAAGTCTATGGAACGGGGTGAGAACCATGAGCCTCCTAGGTTTTGTATTGAAGTCAATGTACCCAGAGGAGGATGGAAACTAGCTGCCCTCAATCTACACCAAGGTGCTATTCCAGAGAGTGCTGTTGAGGCTACTGTAGACCTATTTTAATCCATCATTTGGTGATGTGAATATATTCAGTATAGTTTTATCTAAAAAGGCTAACTTTTTTAATGTTTCACTGGTTTTATTTTTAGGAAATTCCTCTGAGGAGCCTCCACTAACATACAGTACCAGTCAAACGTTTGGACACAAATAGAAAAACCTTGGAATGAGTAGGTGTGTCCAAACTATTGACTGGTACTGTACGTCTAAAAGGATTGAGATTTATAAACTTGGCACACGCCATACATATGCATGTTTCCTGTTATAAATCAGACCTGACGTAAAAATGCATGCCATATTTGGCGAAAGACTGCCAGTTTCTGAAAGAAAACCATGGCTAATTGTTGTGCACCTGTCAGCAGAATGTTTGTATTCAACAATGCTTTGCATTGACATTACCCCCAACCTTCATTTATGCTGGACTACCTGCAAATTCATTGACATTAGATTAGGATACTTACAGTAGTTGCATACATAACACAATGTAAAAGATCAACTGTCTGTTCACCTGTTAAATTTGGCTTTTATAAACCACGCTGCCTATGGGATCGCATAGGCTATGTATTTCAAGTTTTGCTGTAGCCCTATCTATTCACTAGGCCCCATTAAATAAATAATGAGCGTGGTCATTTGTTGTATGGCTACTTCAGGAAGGCATCACGGACAGAAAAGATTAGGAATTTATTCTGCAACGGAGGACAATCTCAATGGGTTTCCTCGACAACGTCGTAAACTCAAATATACTCTCTAAAATAACTTGCATAAGTATGAAAGTACATGGATAATTAAATTAAAAAGGGGAAATAAAGAAAATGTCTGTCTATGAAAAGATAGAACAAGATGTGAAACACTCAAAGACGAGCACATACAATCCCTCTGTCTGTACAGAATAATTTGCCTTCATAATCAGCCATTCATTTTCATTAGCTAGGGCTTACTGGCCGAGGGAACAAATACAGGCTTTCCTGCCTTAACAGGAAGTGAAGAGTGACAGCTCTGCTCTCTCCTCCCCCTCTATTGTTGGCAGAGGGAGTAGTGTTCAGAACATTTCAGCACCACGGGCTAAGACAGTTAACACTGTCATTTCCTGGTCACATCCCAGCAGGATACCGTCCCTCCATTTCCCCTTGATACTGAATAATGTAAAGCATGTAATGTGATGCTGATACTGTGATACTATTAATGTACAGACCGGAGGAAGCTTCATCAGCAGTAATGTCACAGCGTTCCCCTTCTCTGATGGGTTTTCCAGGAGGGTGTGGGAATGGAGGGGAAGGCTAGCTGAGCTGAGGGGTGAGCTGGGTGAGGAAATGACACCTCAACGGAGGTGAGAAAAGTGTGGGGGAAACCCCCCATTTTGTCTTAGCGGGAGATGGTTCAGAGCTTGGTAGCCAGTTTAGCTAATTCTGATGCGACCAGCTTAAAACACAAAGGCAATTTCTCTAAAGGTCACTCAAGACCCAATTTCACAGAACATGAGACAATAACTGACTTACAATGACTGTAGGTAAACAACGATGGGGGGGTTGTGATACACTGCCACACACTAATCTAGTAGTCTACATATTGCATAATGTTGTAGTGCAGGAAGGGAAGTGAGGTTAAATATGTTGAACATAATGAGATCACATGTTCCCTTAAGGCTTACAGAGATGCAGGTGGCTATGCTCTAGG
The DNA here is from genome assembly GCF_057628025.1 of Oncorhynchus mykiss. Lineage (NCBI taxonomy): Eukaryota > Metazoa > Chordata > Actinopteri > Salmoniformes > Salmonidae > Oncorhynchus > Oncorhynchus mykiss. The sequence continues at coordinate 32,410,341 of NC_143041.1, read as the reverse complement.
CCGGGCTATGGCTGTAAAGCATGTCACTGACAGCTGTAACTCCTGTCCAGCAGCACTTCCTACACAGAGGAGACAGAACAGCTATAACTCATTAAAATCCATAGTTGCTACATCCATTTTTTGTTAAATTAGTGATATACATCCATTTATTCTTGAATAATATAACATATAAATAAATGCCTTAGGAGCTTAGTTCAACTGTCGTACCCAATCAGAACTCAAAATATAAGCTTGTTTTCATGTTAATGTAAACAATGTATATGTAAACAAACCCTGTATAGCCTCAAAACATGGTTAAATCTATAATTTTGATATCACAATCCTTGCATTTGATATAACAGCCCTTGCATCCATAGCTTGGTCTCGGAATTTAAGAGTGGTTACATTTCTCCAGGCTTTCTCCTCAGCTTTTCACCAAAACACAGGCGGGGTGACCACTTTGTTATGGTTTCAATTGAGGACTCTAGCTTCAACATCCCTGGGTTGTATATCGGATCCTTTTATGGATTCTCCAAACAAGCTAGTCAGTTGACAACACTGTCAGACAACACTGAAACACCCTCTTTACAGCTTTCAGTATACTGGGAGACACAAAGAAATGTAACCAACAAAGTATTACCAAGGAAATGTTTACTTTGTACATTGGCTATAAAGGCAAAGCTTGATGACATTGCACCAATGCAGAGTTTGTGTGAATACCAGTCATGTCCAAGGTCCCCAATCCCCTTCATACTTCAGGTGACGCTTGGCTGAAGAAACATGAGAAAACATCCCTATTTTGACAGGTGCTTCCATCCTGGGTGACCCTGAAAGATCTCCAAACAACCCCCCACCAGGCCTGACTGATGATGTATGGCAGACCTGTGTGTGTGTGTGTGTGTGTGTGTGTACACATGTAGCGTCCGTGTGTGTGCCTGCCTGCTAGACTCCCAGTGTTTTGCCGTCACGTTAAAGCAGCAGTGGTCTCAGCCCAGCCAGTCCTTTTTCTTCTGGTCATCAGTTCAGCTGGTGCGTAAACAAGTTGACAGGCCCGCTGGTTGGTGGTGGGGCGCGTATCCAGCCCTGTACTCTCCCCATTCCTCCCCTCTCGTCTCCTCTGTCCTCCCACCCTCCCCGGCAGCCTCTGCCACCACTGTCTCGCTCATCCACCCTTCCAGCCGGCAGCGAGCCGAGCAGCACCATCAATCGATGTGGCCCACCACTGTCTGCATGCTGATGACGACGGCCGGGCCAGCCTGTCCCTCTCTGTCGCCCTTTAAAAAGAGAGGCCTTCCCTGCTGCTTTTATGGAGCACTAACCTTTTAGAGCACCCGCCATGTAGATTTAATGCCAGAGGCTGATACAGGAGAGAGAGAGACCAGCAGGAATACAGTGACCTGAATCCTCCACTGTGGTTAAAGGGATGACACTTAATGTCAGCCAGTTGTAGGCATTTTTCTCCCACAGCCTACTATGATTGTTCAATTCTACATATGGTCAAGAACAATATCTAAGTTCTATTACCAGTTAGTAGAAGAAGAAGTGGGGGCTAAACATTATTTAGTGTGGCTGGTGGCATGATGACAGAGGCAACATGGCTTGTGGAAGCTGTGACTGAGACGTCTGGAGTGGCTGGAAGCTGTGCTGCGTCGGCAGGGCTGGGGATGGGCTGCAGGGAGAAAGCTTGTCTTGCGTAAAGCACACACACAGGGTAAGCAGCCTCAATAACGTCACAATCTTAGATTACTAGCCCTGAGCTCCACATAATCACATTAACATCCTGGGCTCTGTGGCCTTTAGGAACATTAACTAGGTAATGAGGGATTCGGCTACTTTACTGCCACATGCACTGACTGTATAAGGTTCAAAGTTTTTTTTAAATATCTTTTATTGTTACATACACCAGATAGGTGCGGTGAATTGTGTTGTTTTACAGGGTCAGACATAGTAGTACAGCACCCCTGGAGTAAATTAGGGTTAAGTGCCTTGTTCAAAGGCATATCAACAGATTTTTCACCTTGTCGGCTCAGGTATTCGAACCAGTGACCTTTAGGTTAGGTCCCCTAGATGTACCTGAGAGAGCATCACCTCTGGAAAGGAGCTGGTGAGAGGATGATTAAAAATGCTGTGTACAAAAAAACAGGGAACAACAAGGGGATCAGTCAAAAGGAGCTTCATAATGCAGCTGCTGCTGAAGTGGATGGAAGGTGGTCATCACGTCACCAGTAGGCAGTCCCTTTCACCTGTCAGGGCTTTAAGTCTAAGCTTTGCCCTTTTGACATCTTAAAAAGAGTTTGTGAGGGTTGTGAAGATGCAGCTCAAAATGCACATTATGTGTGGTTCAGAATGTGTCCCTAACCACCACAGACAGTATAGAGGTAGTTCTGGCACCCAGAACCAAATCTTCAGAACGTACTGGCCAGGAACTCAATTTACAGTAACATTTTAATGTAGGTCTGTCACAAGGGCCTACATAGATGGGTATGGGCCTTGTTGTGATTGTCACAGATAGGATACAACATTCTGTTGGTGACTGCCACCACACAGTTGGAAGTGAGTGAGTCACTGCTCAACAATGTACACAGTTTGTTAAACCGCACTGTATCCCTTCCTCCGGATGTGGGTGTGGATGTCATTCACTACAAAAGCCCCCAGTGTCTGTCAGTGTGGCTGGCGCAAGCTGGCTGTGAGTGCGCATGTTTATCACTGTTGTATGTAAATGAGGGAGGAAGAGAATAAAAGAGAGATGCAAAAGAAGAAAGGGAGGAAGATAGTCAGAGAGGTAAGGAAAGAGGAGAAAGAGAGTGTTTTGACTGTCTACTCTGTGCTGCAGTCGAGAGGGAGAGAAATGGGCGACACAAAGACAGCGGCGGCGGGTGATTGATATCAGAGCGGTCTGGCACTGCCACCTGATCCACTCGGCTCCAGCAGCACTGAACTCACTGAACTCACCGAGCCAAGATGGCCGTCCAGCTGGAAGCGAGGGGATGGGTGCACAGCAGCCCAATGCCCACTCGCTCATCACTGATGTCTCAACACTGCTGAGGGGTTTGTACTGACAGGCAAGCACAGTGGCATTCCCATGCATAGACACACCCACCCACACATCCATTTATTCTACACATGCTACAGTGCATCTTCTGGCCATGATTAAAGAGAAGTATGGATCATCATTTTGGTTTATGTATTTTAACATCCTACTGCCTCTCATTATAGCATGTCTTAGGGACATCGATAATATGCATCTAGGATTTCCTTTTCTGAGATACTAGGCCTATACAGTTTAGAACTCTGTGTAGCCTAAGTGCTAATGTGGGAAAGTGTGGATGTGACCTTCGACAGGAAGCCTCACCTCAACCCTCACAGCCATTAATCTCCTGGGTTACCATTCTAAAATCATATCCAATCATATACCTGGTGTATCAATGTCCCATCCTAACTCGTTCCAGACGAAAATCTATGGTTTAAAAAAAAAAGTTGAATTAAACAGGAGTCTAAATGCCTTCCTTCCTTCCTTTAGAAATGACTGGTCTTTCTGGGGTTCCAGTTCCAGTGCCTACCTGCCAGATGCAAACACTTCTCTGTTCTGCCTTCTTCCAAATAGAAATGAGCAGCAGCTCTCTGCCATTGAAAATGTGGCTTTTCTCCGGTCTGCTGCCGGAAGATTAGCAGTTGAGGGGAAGCTTGAGATGCATAGCTGTTTTCACACAGAAAGGACTACCTTCACACAGAAAGGACTACCTTCACACAGAAAGTTAGAACACATGAAACAAGGGAAAGATGACAGGATATTTTTTCTTCCCTTCTTCCTCATATGACATCCGCTGAAGACGTAGTTGACTTTGCATATTCTCATTGGGCTGTTAGCAGCACAGCTTGCTTGCCTGCCTGCCTGCCTAGTCGAATGTAGTCCAGCAGAATACTGTAGTCAGATGTGCTACATACATGGCAGTCATCTGACAGCCTAACTATGATGATGAATGTGAGTGAGGGCCAAGGCCCCAGTGTCCCAACCAAGACCCCAGGGTTAAGTAATAGAAGCACACTTTGAAAACAACCGTTGGCCATCTTGGATGCTGTCTCCAGTTCAAATACTGAACAAAAATATAATATAACTATTGTAAAATAGATTATACAGATTTTACTGGCACAATATGTATAAAATGAAGGTAGAAGCGTAAGTGTTATTGTTTCTTAGTTTACTCCAATTGGGGGAGGGGTGGTAGGTTTGCGGGGAATAATAAAGGTATATTAAAAAAGAATGTATGTATATATGTATGTAGGTATGTATGTAGGTATGTACGTAGGTATGTATGTATGTATGCAAAGCACACCCACAACATGATGCTGCCACCCCCGTGCTTCACAGTTGGGATGGTGTTCTTCGGCTTGCAAGCCTCCCCCTTTTTCCTCCAAATATAACAATGGTCATTATGGCCAAACAGTTCTATTTTTGTTTCATCAGAGGACATTTCTCCAAAAAGTCCGATTTTTGTCCCCATGTCTTCAAATAAAATCATTTACCTTTGAAGAACTTCTGATGTTTTCAATGAGGATACTCTCAGTTAGATAGCAGATGCTCAGTTTTTCCAAAAAGATTCTTTGTGTATTAGAAATAGCTCCGTTTTATACATCACATTTGGCTACCAAAAAAAACCCGAAAATTCAGTCCTCAAAACGCGAACTTTTTTCCAAATTAACTCCATAATATCGACTGAAAACATGGCAAACGTTGTTTAGAATCAATCATCAAGGTGTTTTTCACATATCTCTTCATTGATATATCGTTCTTGGACGCATGGTTTCTCCCCTATATCAAATGGAAAAGTACAAGCAGCTGGCAATTGCGCACCGAATTCCACGCAGGACACCAGGCGGACACTGGGAAAATGTAGTCTCTTATGGTCAATCTTCCAATGATATGCCTACAAATACGTCACAATGCTGCTAAGACCTTGGGGGAACGACAGAAAGTGTAGGCTCATTCCTTGCGCAATCACAGCCATATAAGGAGACAATGGAAAACAGAGCTTCAGAAATTCTGCTAATTTCCTGGTTGACACATCATCTTGGTTTCGCCTGTATAATGAGTTCTGGGGCACTTACAGACAATATCTTTGCAGATTCTGAAACTTCAGAGTGTTTTCTTTCAAAAACTGTCAAGAATATGCATAGTCGAGCATCTTTTCGTGACAAAATATCGCGCTTAAAACGGGAACGTTTTTTATCCAAAAATGAAATAGCGCCCCTAGAGATCCAACAGGTTAACATACTCACTAGTTAACTACACATGATTGATGATATTACTAGTTTATCTAGCTTGTCCTGCGTTGCATAAAATCGATGCAGTGCCTGTTAATTTATCATTGAATCACAGCCTACTTCGCCAAACAGGTGATTTAACAAGCACATTCGTGAAAAAAGGACTGTCGTTGCACCAATGTGTACCTAACCATAAACATCAACGCCTTTCTTACAGTCAATACACAAGTATATATTTTTAAATCTGCATATTTAGTTAATATTGCCTGCTAACATGAATTTATTTTAACTAGGGAAATGATGTCCCTTATCTTGCGTTCTGTGCAACAGAGTCAGGGTATATGCAGCAGTTTGGGCCGCCTGGCTCGTTTGCGAACTGTGTGAAGACTATTTCTTCCTAACAAAGACAGCCAACTTCACCAAACGGGGGATGATTTAACAAAAGCGCATTTTGTGAAAAAAGCACAATCGTTGCACGAATGTACCTAACCATAAACATCAATGCCTTTCTTAAAATCAATACACAGAAGTATATATTTTTAAACTTGCCTATTTAGTTCAAAGAAATTCATGTTAGCAGGCAATATTAAACTTGGGAAGTTTTGTCACTTCTCTTGTGTTCATTGTACGCAGAGTCAGGGTATATGCAACAGTTTGGGCCGCCTGGCTCGTTGCGAACTAATTTGGCAGAATTGTACATAATTATGACATAACATTGAAGGTTGTACAATGTAACAGCAGTATTTAGACTTATGGATGCCACCCGTTAGATAAAATACGGAACGATTCCGTATTTCACTGAAAGAATAAACGTTTTGTTTTCGAAATGATAGTTTCCGGGTTTGACCATATTAATGACCTATGGCTCGTATTTCTGTGTGTTATTATGTTATAATTAAGTCTATGATTTGATAGAGTAGTCTGAGCGGTGGTAGGCAGCTGCAGGCTCATAAGCATTCATTCAAACAGCACTTCACTGTGTTTACCAGCAGCACTTCGCAATGCTTCAAGCATTACGCTGTTTATGACTTCAAGCCTATCAACTCCCGAGATTAGGCTGGCAATAATAAAGTACCTATAACAACATCCAATAGTCAAAGGTATATGAAATACAAATGGTATAGAGAGAAATAGTCCTATAATAACTACAACCTAAAACTTCTTACCTGGGTATATTGAAGACTCATGTTAAAAGGAACCACCAGTTTTCAAATGTTCTCATGTTCTGAGCAAGGAACTTAAACGTTAGCTTTTTTACATGGCACATATTGCACTTTTACTTCCTTCTCCAACACTTTGTTTTTCCATTATTTCAACCAAATTGAACACGTTTCATTATTTATTTGAGACTAAATTTATTTTATTGATGTATTATATTAAGTTAAAATAAGTGTTCATTGTTCATTCTGTACTGTTGTAATTGTCATTGTTACAACAAAAAAAAAAATATATATATATATATATATATATATATATATATATACGTACATATATTGCATCCATAAGTCTATATTATATATATATATATATATATATATATATATATATATATATATATATATATATATATATATATATATATATATATATTTAAAACAATCGTCTGATTAATCAGTATCGGCTTTTTTTGGTCCTCCAATAATCGGTATCGCCGTATAAAAATCATAATCGGTCTACTTCTAATCACAATCACACCATGAAACATACAGCCCTGCCCTTTTTCTTCCCAGAGAGATATGTATTCCTGTCTGCACAATGAACTGAGAACCCAACTGGCTGAACGGACTCAGACAGTATATCCCGAGAGAGCCATGTTTCCGTGAAACAGAGTATGTTACAATCCCTGATATCGATCTGGAAGGAAATCCTCGCTCTGAGCTCGTCAACTTTATCATCCAGAGACTGAACATTAGCGAGTAATATGCTCAGATCGGAAGGTGGTGTGCACACCTCCTGAGTCAGACTAAAAGTCCACTACGAGTACCTCTTTTCCACCGGCGGTGTTTTGGAATTGCACTGGAGGGTATGAACAAAGGATCCGATTCGGGAAATTCCTGGTAGTAATGCTGATTAGTTACCACCGCTCTGATATCCAAGAGTTCTTCCAGGCTGTATGTAATAACATGAAACATTTCCTGGGCTAATAATGTAAGAAATAACACATAAAAAAACAAAATACTGCAAAGTTTCCTAAGAGCTAGAAGCACGACAGCCCTGTTTGTCGGGCCCTTTTTTTAAGCCGTCTCCAATGTTGTTTTAGAGAATTTGGCAATACGTCCAACCGGCCTCACAACCGCAGACCACATGTAACAAGGGCTATTACGGTGACCATATTACCACAAAACACTGGTGGTCACGAGTCATGAAGGCAGTCAAATTCTACGTGATCAATTAGGTTTCTCCAAGCTCTGACGCTGCTGTTGGTCATTAGTAGCCTACCAAATGTGCTAACTGCCTGGTACTCAGCACTCTATTGTCCCTCTAACCACTCTGACATCAATGCAAACGTAATCGAAAATCTCATGAAACACTTGAGAGCCCATAAACTCATGTTGTGCAACATTTATATAGGCTAGGCAATTGCGTGAGAAAACAATGGTGGCCTCTATTAAAAAGATAGCTTTCTATGAGCTAGGCCTACAATATTTATTTCTCAACTTACCTAATATTAAGCACATTGCTTCTCTTTACAACAGGAGTAAAGCCTACCTGGCTGGCATTAAAAAATGTATCATGGAAAAAGCATCCTCCATTCGCTATTTACGTGCATAGATGACCTGTATTTTTTCCCATAACCCTGTTTCGAGACAGGTGCCTGATAATGGTCCATTCTAAATCAAAACAAATTTCGCACATATAGTAAATAGTATATGTAAAGACAAGATTAAATAAAGAATAGTCTGATGGGTGACAATATTAGCCTATCGCTTGTGAATTATATATTATCCCTTGTAAATGATGCCCAGCGTAAGGAAAGAAACAATGCCTTTTTTTGTGACTTTTTCAAATCATAGTTGCACATCTCATGTAGTCTAGCCCATAGGCCTATATGTTTTGATAAGGTTTGTATCACAACTAACATTCTGATCTGGTGCGTCAGCCTCATTGCGTAAATTAGGTTTTTTGATGCTAGTGGATGTATTAATTTGGGATCTATCGCATCCCACAACTGTCCCAGATTATGTTTGAAATATGTATTTCTTGCACACAATAGGTCAACTTTTATACTATGGGGATAGTAGATTAATGTAGGCTAGTGCTTTTGCTGTTTGTTAGGCCTACTCATCTTGTTCTTCCAATATCTTCAATATGCACCTCAGAATTGGATAAGGATGCGTGCAGTTGCGTCCCCAATGTTTCGGTCTCCACTTGTAGCCTGTGAGAAAGACCCGATCACGTGATGGAGAGCCATATGAGTGAGAGGTGCTTTGGAGCACACAGCACTCAGGGAGAAGTTAATTATAATTATTATATTCAGCCCAAGGGCACAACAGCCACTGGCAGCAAAATACATGGATTTTTTTTAAGGGGCATTATGGCCACACAAAGGGGATGACGCCAGAAAGTTTGAGGCATTATCAAGTGCTTGTCAAATTGTGAATGAGAGGCTGATGAAGTGTGTAAAGCCTGCACAAAAAAACAGAGCTCACGCCTTTCATACAACTTTTTTCAAATCATTGTTAGAGTCGTATCATGCAGAATTAGAATGTATTAAAAAAATCAAAACATATAGCCCAAAAGTTGTAGAACAACTAAGGTTACATAAATAACTCTAAATTAAGCGTATAGGAGGACCTGTTTCTTTGTTAACCATTCAACACAGAATAGCAGTGTGTGCTCACTCCCTCAAATCGTTAGGAGAAAACATCCTATCTATTTTATTCAGCTTTGTTCAATTGTATTCTTCATACCATAAAATTACATCAAATAATGCACGGGAATTGCAAGCAAATCTTGTCTGCTAAATGAACTAGCGTAGCCAACAGCCAGATGAGGACCTAACATAAGGACAACTCAGAGTATGCTATTCTGTTCTTCTGAAATAGACTCCATTTACTTCATATCATGCTTCTTTAGACCGGTCTAAATTCTGGATTTATTGTGAAGGTGTAGGTTATATTACATTATTATTAGACTTTTGAAAATGTAGATGTTCCAAAGGTCTACGTCAGTGGCTTGAGATGCTGAATGTGTTTATGTTAATTAACGGTCAATTACAGTGAGAGCGGCAGTTATTTGCTTGGCAATCACTGGCTGACGAAATTTCATGACCGCCACAGCCCTACGTGTAAAAACGCCAGCCCAGGACCTCCACATCCGGCTTCTTAACCTGCGGGATCGTCTGAGACCAGCCACCTGGATAGCTGATGAAACTGAGGAGTACTTCTGTCTATAATAAAGCCCTTTTTGTGGGGGAAAACTCAATCTGATTGGCTGGGCCTGGCTCCCCAGTGGGTTAACCTATGCCCTCCCAGGCCCACCTATGGCTGCGCTCCTGCCCAGTCATATGAAATCCATAGATTTGGGCCTAATGAATTTTGACTGATTCAATTGACTGATTTATTTATGTGAACTTTAACACAGTAAAATAGTTGAAATTGTTGCATGTTGTGTTTATATTTTTGTTCAGTATACTGTATGATCCCAACCAACTGCTCCTCACAGAACAGCGTGCACACGTCTGACTCTTCCATACTGATGCCGAAGTGGGACACTTTCCCATGAAAGATTCATTGAACACTTAATGAAAAGTGAGCGTATAGTTCGGATGTTCCACTGCTAAAGGCAAACGCGTCATCACCACGACTGATCAGTATCTGTTGCCTAAACTGATAGTTCAGGTCAGCAGATACTGCATGCGTGTGTGGCATCAACCATGAAGACTTCTGGCATGGTATCCCAATGTTCCTAATGCCTCACAGCTGATTACATATTTATGAGCATGGCCACTATATCCTCGGATTAAAAACAAAGGAGACCACTACACTGAAATCCTTTCAAGAGCTCTGCAGTGAATTCGATGTGCCAAGATCCCATTTTTTTTTAAATATCTTCAAATTAGACATGTAATTTCCTCATTTACCTCCAAGAGGAGGTTTAGAACTCAGTTGAATGAAGTTGAAACCCTTCTTGTCACAGCACAATCCATTAAAGGCAAAATATCTTACATCTATAGACTCCTTTCTGAGAAAGGAAGCTCCTCTTTTACTCCTTTGAAAATAATCTGGGAAAAGGACCTTGGTCTGACTATCAGTGATGAGTTATGGGCGGAGGTTTGCGACAGGGTATACTGCTCCTCTACCAGTGTAAAAATGAAAGAATCTAATTACAAATGTTTGTACAAATGTTATTATACTCCTTTGAGACTCCATAGAATGAAAACAGATATGTCTCCTAACTGTAAAAGATGTACCTCTGAAAGCGGAACCTATATGCATGTATTTTGGAGCTGTAGGGAGATTGCCAGATTCTGGCAATCTGTACATACTGCTGCACAGAAAATACTAGAGGTACAGTTTGATATGACCCCGTGTATCTATCTTCTTAATGCCCAGCAGGACTTTGTTCTTGATCCTGACAGAGAAAATTTGCTTATGACTATTACATACTTTGCTAAGAAATGTATTCTTCTATTGTGGGCCTCTAATACCCCTCCTACATTTAAAATGTGGATTGACCAGATTGTTGACTTTCTTCCTCTTGAAAAGCTCACTTATGACCTCCACAAGAGACAGCCCAAGTTTGATAGACTCTGGTCTCCACTATTCAACTATATTTCAAACTGGACAGAGTGAACGGGGTGACTAGGGAAATGCGCAGATACATGTTGTGTAAGGTACTGTAAAACCTAAAAATGAACTATTGGCCCGTCGTCTCAGCGAATGCTTGAAATAGCTGATAAGAACCTTGATAGTGCTGCTGCAAGTGTTATGTTTTTTTTTTTGTGTGTTTTTATTTTAATTTAGTTTTTGAGTATGTGTGCGTATGTGTGTGTGTGTATGTATATGTGCGTATGTATGTACGTATGTATGTATGTATGTATGTATATATATATATATACACAGTGCCTTGCGAAAGTATTCGGCCCCCTTGAACTTTGCGACCTTTTGCCACATTTCAGGCTTCAAACATAAAGATATAAAACTGTATTTTTTTGTGAAGAATCAACAACAAGTGGGACACAATCATGAAGTGGAACGACATTTATTGGATATTTCAAACTTTTTTAACAAATCAAAAACTGAAAAATTGGGCGTGCAAAATTATTCAGCCCCCTTAAGTTAATAGTTTGTAGCGCCACCTTTTGCTGCGATTACAGCTGTAAGTCGCTTGGGGTATGTCTCTATCTGTTTTGCACATCGAGAGACTGACATTTTTTCACATTCCTCCTTGCAAAACAACTCGAGCTCAGTGAGTTTGGATGGAGAGCATTTGTGAACAGCAGTTTTCAGTTCTTTCCACAGATTCTCGATTGGATTCAGGTCTGGACTTTGACTTGGCCATTCTAACACCTGGATATGTTTATTTTTGAACCATTCCATTGTAGATTTTGTTTTATGTTTTGGATCATTGTCTTGTTGGAAGACAAATCTCCGTCCCAGTCTCAGGTCTTTTGCAGACTCCATCAGGTTTTCTTCCAGAATGGTCCTGTATTTGGCTCCATCCATCTTCCCATCAATTTTAACCATCTTCCCTGTCCCTGCTGAAGAAAAGCAGGCCCAAACCATGATGCTGCCACCACCATGTTTGACAGTGGGGATGGTGTGTTCAGCTGTGTTGCTTTTACGCCAAACATAACGTTTTGCATTGTTGCCAAAAAGTTCAATTTTGGTTTCATCTGACCAGAGCACCTTCTTCCACATGTTTGGTGTGTCTCCCAGGTGGCTTGTGGCAAACTTTAAACGACACTTTTTATGGATATCTTTAAGAAATGGCTTTCTTCTTGCCACTCTTCCATAAAGGCCAGATTTGTGCAATATACGACTGATTGTTGTCCTATGGACAGAGTCTCCCACCTCAGCTGTAGATCTCTGCAGTTCATCCAGAGTGATCATGGGCCTCTTGGCTGCATCTCTGATCAGTCTTCTCCTTGTATGAGCTGAAAGTTTAGAGGGACGGCCAGGTCTTGGTAGATTTGCAGTGGTCTGATACTCCTTCCATTTCAATATTATCGCTTGCACAGTGCTCCTTGGGATGTTTAAAGCTTGGGAAATCTTTTTGTATCCAAATCCGGCTTTAAACTTCTTCACAACAGTATCTCGGACCTGCCTGGTGTGTTCCTTGTTCTTCATGATGCTCTCTGCGCTTTTAACGGACCTCTGAGACTATCACAGTGCAGGTGCATTTATACGGAGACTTGATTACACACAGGTGGATTGTATTTATCATCATTAGTCATTTAGGTCAACATTGGATCATTCAGAGATCCTCACTGAACTTCTGGAGAGAGTTTGCTGCACTGAAAGTAAAGGGGCTGAATAATTTTGCACGCCCAATTTTTCAGTTTTTGATTTGTTAAAAAAGTTTGAAATATCCAATAAATGTCGTTCCACTTCATGATTGTGTCCCACTTGTTGTTGATTCTTCACAAAAAAATACAGTTTTATATCTTTATGTTTGAAGCCTGAAATGTGGCAAAAGGTCGCAAAGTTCAAGGGGGCCGAATACTTTCGCAAGGCACTGTATGTACCAAGGAAAATATATAGATTAAGAAAAATAAATGCTTTTATTTGACTTAATCATTCATTTTAATTGTATTTTTATTTTTTCAAAAGTATTATTATTATTATTTTTTTTAAAGCCTGTCACATCTGTGAATGTGGAATGTGTTTTGTTGGTTGATTGAAAAACCAGAAAACTTAATAAAACTTTAAATTGAAAAAAAAAACAAAGGAGGTCCTACACACCCACACACTCACAACACCGAGTGAGTCTACAACACAACAGCTCTGATTGGCTAGGTAGGGATAGGCTTATGGAAGACACCATACGTACGTCAATGCAGCATAGACCGGCAGAGTCCAAATACTCTACAACCCAGCTAGCACAACATGTTCTAAGAACCATATGTTTCTTAGAGGTTGGTGAGAGTGTTGTACTTACTATGACTGTGATATATGGTTGTCTTACCTAGGTACCTTAAGATGAATGCACTAACTGCACATCGCTCTGGATAAAAGTGTCTGCCAAATGACTACAATGTAAAATGTTAGATGTTGCATGGAACCTTCCCACAACTTTCTGGGAATGGTGCAGGATATTTGCTTAGCTTTGGAATACTCTCACCACATTTAAAGAACTTGACAAAAAAACATTTCATTACTTTAACAGAATGTTTTCCACATGGTTACATTTAATTACAATATTCTAGGAATGTTATCCAAATGGTTTGACATTGGGAAAGTTCTGAGAACTTTAAGAACCAACATTAATTTTGGGAAATGTCAGTACTTCTATACTGTATGGTTCTATAGTTGCCATGGTGCCTAGTGGCAGAATCACTGTATCAAGGGAAATATCATTTTATTTCTGACAAAGATCTACATATATTTCAGGATGCTGTGTATCCCTGGAAATAATACAAATTCATGTAAACATCGCAGTTTTGAACACATAGCTTCTGCAAAAAAGTATCTTGGCACAACCCGGGTATGGGGTAACTGGAGCCGCAGGACAGGGTAAGTTAAGTTGAGCCGCAGGACAGGGTAAGTTAAGTTGAGCCGCAGGACAGGGTAGGTTAAGTTGAGCCGCAGGACAGGGTAAGTTGAGCCGCAGGACAGGGTAAGTTAAGTTGAGCCGCAGGACAGGGTGAGTTGAGCCGCAGGACAGGGTAAGTTAAGTTGAGCTGCAGGACAGGGTAAGTTGAGCCGCAGGACAGGGTAAGTTAAGTTGAGCCGCAGGACAGGGTAAGTTGAGCCGCAGGACAGGGTAAGTTAAGTTGAGCCGCAGGACAGGGTAAGTTGAGCCGCAGGACAGGGTAAGTTAAGTTGAGCCGCAGGACAGGGTAAGTTAAGTTGAGCTGCAGGACAGGGTGAGTTGAGCCGCAGGACAGGGTAAGTTAAGTTAAGGCGCCTACAAATTTCGGAACTGAATTTAATATTACCACTACCTTTTTAAAACCATGTCTATGTTAATTTCCCAAAAACAACTCAACGCAATCACTTGTTTGCCTTTTAATAATTTTAAGCATATTTTAACACAGTTGACAGTTGTACGTTGTTGAAGAACAGTAAAAAACATTCCCTCTCTGCTTCAGTAAAACGTTTCCTACAGGTTTTCTCATGGTTCCATTTAAAGTCATTGAGCTTTGTGTAAAAGGCAGTTTCAAGCAAGAGACCCGTTCTGGGGTATAACGTGTTCTCTCAGATCGACACCCATGAGTTTAGCCAAAGCCAATCAATACCAAGAGTGTTCCTCAGATCGACACCCATGAGTTTAGCCAAAGCCAATCAATACCAAGAGTGTTCCTCAGATCGACACCCATGAGTTTAGCCAAAGCCAATCAATACCAAGAGTGTTCCTCAGATCGACACCCATGAGTTTAGCCAAAGCCAATCAATACCAAGAGTGTTCCTCAGATCGACACCCATGAGTTTAGCCAAAGCCAATCAATACCAAGAGTGTTCCTCAGATCGACACCCATGAGTTTAGCCAAAGCCAATCAATACCAAGAGTGTTCCTCAGAGGTTGAACCAAAAAAGTAATAACATCTTGAGTCAAACCAGCCTCCATTCCTACAGCTCGCCTCTAAGCCTTGCCCCCCAGACCGAGGATCAGCCTAACAGTGCCATAGGTATGGGCCACCCCCTGCTCCTTTTCCCCTTCAATGGCAACATTAAAGCGGGTGGCAGCTGACACGGTCACACTAGCCAAGATGTCCGTCCCTGATAAGACCCTGAACAGAGGTCCTGTCCCGTCTGCCCTGAAACCTGAGCACTGGACGGGGAAAGAGCACAGACAGACATGGCTGAGTGGTCTCTCTCCCCCACTCACTCCTTCTCTTTCCTCCTGACTCGAGTCATCAGACTCTTGACATTGAGCTCATCATTACAGGAGTGAACTCTATGATCCTGCAACTCTTCACACCAAACACCAAGTTTGAGCCAGCATATGAGCAGAGAAACAAGGGCCTGGTAATACGTACCAATGGAACCCTATAGAACAGGGCTGCCCAACCCTCTTCCTGGAGATCTACTTTCCTGTAGGTTTTCAGTCCAACCCTAATTTAGTATATCTGATTCAGCTAGTTAAGATCTTGTTGAGCAGCTAATTAGTAGAATCAGGTGTGTTAAATTAGGGTTGGACTGAAAACCCACAGAACCGTAGATCTCCAGGAAGACGGTTGGGCAGCCCTGCTATAGAACATCCCTGCTGAAAAAAACAGCATAGACCAGAATAGGCTGATTATGCTGGTCACCTGCCTTCGCTGGGTTTTCGCTGGTGCCTTGTGTTTTTGCTGGTGCCTTTGCTGGTGCCTACGCTGGTGCCTTCGATGGGTTTTGGACATTGGTGACCAGCATCAAAGTGCTTTATTATTTAAAGACAGTACATGACATATCATAAGGCCTTCATTTGAGGGCTTCGTTTTTCCCTAATACAGTGGCCAAAACAGGCCTGCAAGTCACATTCTGCTGGCTTGCAAAGTGATGTTTAATTCCTATTAAATGTTGGTATCCAACTATTTCAACTTTTATTCGCCCACAATCTGCATTCAGAATGACTGCCAGGGTTAGAAAGAGGGTCAAAATGGGAACAACCATTTCAGTACCGTGTGCAATAAGTCCAACTAATAAGTCCACCAAAATGTATGTTATTTATCTTTGTGTAGAATAAGATGAATTCATCAAATCAATGTACATGCAAAAGCACAACAAACCAAAAAGATATTGAAACAAACAATTTAAAAAATCTAACTGCAGCTCACTTATGACCTCCACAAGAGACAGCCCAAGTTTGATAGACTCTGGTCTCCACTATTCAACTATATTTCAAACTGGACAGAGGGAACGGGGTGACTAGGGAAATGCGCAGATACATGTTGTGTAAGGTACTGTAAAACCTAAAAACGAACTATTGGCCCGTCGTCTCAGCGAATGCTTGAAATAGCTGATAAGAACCTTGATAGTGCTGCTGCAAGTGTTATGTTTTTTTTTTTGTGTGTGTTTTTATTTTAATTTAGTTTTTGAGTATGTGTGCGTATGTGTGGGTGTGTATGTATATGTGCGTATATATGTACGTACGTACGTACGTACGTATGCATGTATGTATATATATATGTACCAAGGAAAATATATAGATTAAGAAAAATAAATGATTTTATTTGACTTTATCATTCATTTTAATTGTATTTTTATTTTTTCAAAAGTATTATTATTATTATTATTTATTTATTTATTTTAAAGCCTGTCACATCTGTGAATGTGGAATGTGTTTTGTTGGTTGATTGAAAAACAAGAAAACTTAATAAACTTTAAATTAAAAAAAAAAAATCTAACTGCAATAGAGCATGCTGGGAAATATGATAATATGTGTGGTTTTGCCAGACCAGCTTGACCAGCTAGACCTGGGATGGGTAACTGGCAGCCCCCCTTTTGTAGGCCCATGGAACAAAAGGGAACTCAGTCTTGCTCTCAACTTAC
Organism: Oncorhynchus mykiss; assembly: GCF_057628025.1. Taxonomy (NCBI): domain Eukaryota; kingdom Metazoa; phylum Chordata; class Actinopteri; order Salmoniformes; family Salmonidae; genus Oncorhynchus; species Oncorhynchus mykiss. The sequence goes on along the minus strand of NC_143041.1, from coordinate 32,393,461 downwards.
TGTTTAGAGTTAGAATAGTAGGATACACAAGGCACAATTTCAAAATTAGTTTGTGCATCAGCAGTTACGTTATGTCAGTCACTGACTGTCACTCAATTAGCCCATTAAAGCAAAACATTTTTAGATTGGTATGTTAGCTGGCCACTAGACCATATCCATTTGTAGTAATCATGGTCAAATGGGGGGGACAACAACATTTTGCTTAGGGCCCCGAAAAGGCTAGGGCCGGTTCTGACTGCATGTGTGGGTATGGATGCAGGTTTTCAGACACGTGAGCCACTGCGGCCCTTCGTGAGTTAACTTTTTTGTGGCCCCACTCCCATCAAAGTTGCCCATCCCTGAGCTAGACCATGTTGGACCAGTATAGACCAGCTTGGTCAACAGCATACCAGCATAAACTGGTCAACAGCATACTAGCATCAACAGCATCCAGTACCAGCATGAGCTGGTCACAAGCATACCAGCATGAGCTGGTCACCAGCATCACCAGCTGGTCAGCCAGCCTAACTAGCTAGGCCATGTTGGTCACACCAGCATGACCAGCATAGACCAGCATGTACCATCTTGAAATTTAAGCTGGTCTATGCTGTGGATGTTAGCCTTGCAGGGGGATACTGGATCTAGAGAATGAGTGAGAAGACTCTCTGGATGGTATGACGGAAGGCGGAAGATGATTGAGTGCCAGTGATGATAGCAAGCAGACAGAACATTCCAGGAATGTTTAATGAGGGAGAGGAATGTTCTAATGAAGTAATTTAAGCTGCTCGATGCGTCCCTGTTGTTGTTCTGACTACTTTGATAAATGTGTTGACTGCAGACAGTGAAATATGTCTTCAGTGAGAGTTACAGTCTCATTCAGAGAGGAGAGAAAGGAGTTGACTATCTAGATGAAAACAACCATTTGCTAATTAAAAAGTAGAGAGTGTTTCTCTGAAAAAACTAACTTTGAGGCTCCTTTTGGGAGGAATGCTCTGTTACATATCTAGTGTATGGCCAGTAATAACTCTTCCATTATCATTAGACTGTTACAACTAATAAAGCCAACTTTATCAAAGCATGCTTTTCATTCAGTAAGCCTTAATCAATCAAATCAAACATCTCATTTTATTTGTCACATGCGCCAAGTACAACAAATGTAGACCTGACCTTGAAATGCTTACTTACAAGTGTAGACCTTACCTTGAAATGCTTACTTACAAGCCCTTAACCAACAATGCAGTTCAAGAAATAGAGTTAAGAAGAATATCTACTTAATAAACTAGTGATTTCTTTTTTTAAAGTAACATAAGAAAATTACATAACAATAACGAGGTTATATACAAGGGAGGTACCGATGTGCGGGGGTACAGGGGGTACAGGTTAGTCGAGGTAAAGTGACTATGCATAGATATAAAACAGCGAGTAGCAGCAGTGTAAAAACAAAGGGGTGGGGAGGTCAATGTATGGCTTTCAGCAGTCTTATGGCTTGGGGGTAGAAGCGTTAAGGAGCCTTTTGGTCCTAGACCTGGCGCTCCGGTACCGCTTGCCGTGTGGTAGCAGAGACAACAGTCTATGACTTGGGTGATTGTGGAGTCTTTGACAATTTTTTGGGCATTCCTCTGACACTGCCTAGTACATCACTGGGGCCAAGCTTCCTGACATCCAGGATATAGGTCCTGGATGTCAGGAAGCTTGGCCCCAGTGATGTACTGGGCCGTACACACTACCCTCTGTAGTGCATTACGGTCAGATGCCGAGCAGTTGCCATACCAGGCGGTGATGCAACCAGTCAAGATGCTCTCAATGGTGCAACTTTTTGAGGATCTGGGGACCCATGCCAAATCTTTTTAGTTTCCTGAGGGGGAAAAGCTATTGTCGTGCCCTCTTCACAACTGGCTTGGTGTGTTTGGACCATGATAGTTTGTTGGTGATGTGGACACCAAGGAACTTGAAACTCTCAACCCAGTCCACTACAGCCCCGTCGATGTGAATGGGGGCCTGTCCAGCCCTCCTTTTCCTGTAGTCCACAATCAGATCCTTTGTCTTACTCACATTGAGGGAGAGGTTGTTGGTCTGGCCACACTTCCAGTTCTCTGACCTCCTCCTTATAGGCTGTCTCATCGTTATCAGTGATCAGGCCTACCACTGTTGTGTCGTCAGCAAACTTAATGATGGTGTTGGAGACGTGCTTGGTCACGCAGTCATGGGTGAACAGGGAGTACAGGAGGGGACTAAGCACACACCTATGAGGGGCCCCAGTGTTTAGGATCAGCTTGGCAGCTGTGTTGTTGCCCACCCTTACCACTTGGGGGCGGCCCATCAAGAAGTCCAGGATCCAGTCACAGAGGGAGAGGTTTAGTCCCAGGATCCTTAGCTTAGTGATGAGCTTTGTGGGCACTCTGGTGTTGAACGCTGTGCTGTAGTCAATGAACAGCATTCTCACATAGCTGTTCCTTTTGCCCAGGTGGAAAAGGGCAGTGTGGAGTGCGATTGAAATCGGGTCCTCTGTGGATCTGTTGGGGCGGTATCTGAAGCGGAGTGGGTCTAGGGTTTCCGGCATGATGGTGTTGATCTGAGCCATGACCAGGCTTTCAAAGCACTTCATGGCTACCGACGTGAGTGCAACGGGCGGCAATCATTTAGGCAGGTTACCTTCGCTTTCTTGGGCACAGGGACTATGGTGGTCTGTTTGAAACATGTAGCCTACAGACATTAAATTACATGTCATATTGATATTGATCCTGTCCTATACATTCCCTGCTACAGGTTACAAGTACAAAGTAAGAGTAAACACATGCTGGGCATTTTCATTACATTTGGTAAAGATCAAGCACTTCAACCCTCAACACAGACATGGCAATAGCATTTAGAGTCTAAACACCCCAACCTCCCTAGTCCTCCTCTCTCCTGCTCAGACAGGGCTCAACACACAGACAAGACACGCAGCAGACGTTTACACACACAGAGTGCAGTTTGGACTGAGGGATGGATGAGGGTAGAGCAACATGAAGAGCCTAGTACTATGTGATCCACTATCTGAGGATCAGAACACATGGACCACATCAGTCAGCAGGCTGATGACTAATAATAATGCAGCACAATCATTAGAGAAGGCCGGCCCTGGGCCATCCACACACACACACACACACACACACACACACACACACACTGCAGTCATGGCTCTGGATTGGGCCGTGAGTCAGCAGCACCCTAACCCTGTTCCTCTGGCCTGCACCCCTCCCTGGACAGCAGCAAACAAGAACTCTCCCAGCCAGTCAGACAGACAGCCAGCAAAACCTCACGCAGTCAGCCAGCTAGTCAGACAGACAGCCAGCATCAAGACCTCTCCCAGTCAGCCAGCAAGTAAGACCACTCCCAGCCAGCCAGAAAGACAGTGAGCAAGCAAGACCTCTCCCAGACAGCTAGTCAGACAAGACTGTCAGCCAGCCAGCCATTCAGCAAGCAAGACCTCTCCCAGTCAGCCAGCAAGTAAGACCACCCCCAGCCAGCCAGCCAGTCAGCAAGCAAGACCTCTCCCAGACAGCTAGTCAGACAAGACTGCCAGCCAGCCAGCCAGTCAGCAAGCAAGACCTCTCCCAGCCAGTCAGCCAGCTAATCAGAGAAAGCCAACAAACAAGACCTCTCCCAGTCAGCTAGCAAGTAAGACCTCTCCAGACAGCAAGCAAGTAAGAACTCTACCAGACAGCCACCCAGACAGCCAACCAGCCAGCCAGCCAGAAAGACAGTGAGCAAGCAAGATCTCTCCCAGCCAGCTAGTCACGTACAAGACTGCCAGCAAGCCACCCACCCAGCCAATCAGCAAGCAAGACCTCTCCCAGCCAGACAGACAGCCAGCCAGCTAGAGAGACAGCCAGACAGACAATTTTCTGTATATACAGTAAGTCTGTCTGTGTGCGTGTGTGTCCTTGATGCATCACACAGACACGCGCGAAAGGCTGAGTCGTGACTGTGGAGGCTGCACTCCTCCACTTAATATGCGTAGATGGAACGCGCTACCAGGCAGGCATACGCACGCTGGGGCCCATCATGAGGAGAAGACTGGAGGCAGACAGGTCTGATAGTAGTGAAGCCACACTGTATTATCTACTAGTGCTCTTGGAGAGGGGAGGAGCAGCTAGACATGTACCATAAGTGTGATAAGTTGATAGCAAATTATGGAAACAGACCAGACAGGTCACATCACATTGGCTGCTGTCTGTGTCTCACTTTCTTCTGAGTCATGGAGGAGATTTCCAGGGAGTTCCCACTAGCAGCCCCCACCCCACCACACCCCACCATGAGGCCTGGGCGGAGGGGGAGAGTGGGGAGCCAGAGGAGTGGTTCAATGGCCACTGAAGTGTTGCTCTGTGTGGGGTCAGATGGGTTCTCCCTGCCAGAGGTGACTGAAGGTACAGCACAGTCAGCAGAGCTGGTACCACCAAGGTCAGAGTCAGAGAGATAAAGAGAGCGTGAGACAGAGCTTCATTCATGCCTCTGCACAGCTTCCACCCCCTCCCACCCCCACTCCCATTTTTCCCCAGTCATAACCCCTGCAGTACACAGTGTTCCATCACTGTTCTGACTGAGACCGCAGCAGAGCAGCCATGTGATCCCAGCAGCCCCAGAGCACTCATTATGCACACACACACACACACACACACAGGGACAGGGAGGTCTGCTCTTAACCAGAGATGATGACACAGACACGCCATCCAGAACCAATCCAAGGGGGCCATGTGGGATGCTTATCTGAATGGTGCAGATGCCATCCATTTCCCTCTGTGCTTCACCATATGCTAGAGAGAATCCATGTAGATCTGTGAGGGAGATATCTAAGAGATCCACACTGCAAAAGTCATCGAATTATATTAATACATGTCTTTAAGTGAGCCCCAGAAGCAGTTGGACTTATTCCATCAAACCCAGTGACCGGATTTCAGGAAGTAGCTGAAAACAATTCACTTTGGGTTGCAATAATACACACATGGAAGAATGCTGCTTTTGATTGAACAGGGAAACCCGTTTACAGATTTGGACTGAATAGAGCCTAGTAGTGTATTGTTCTACCTTCGTCTCCGATCTGCTGCTTCCAGGGGATGAGGACATCATTGGCCCAGAGTTCAATCAGCACTTAGTGAATTGAGTGTGAGAGCATGGATGGATGGAGGGATGTAATGCAGGGAGGAGGACAGAGGAGCTGGTCAATCATCCTCTCTTCAGCTGGCCCCCTCTCAGAGAGACCCATTCAGCTGGTCCGTAAACAGGAAATTATGTCACCCCCAGGCGCCCCCCTTTCCCCTTGTATCACAGCTCTGTTTTCACAAACTCACCCAGTAGACACAGCCTGTGTCAGGCCAGGGACAAAATAACTTTACTGCAGCAAGGGAAACACAAGCAGGAAGGCAGGCGGTTAGAATGGAGTGGGACAGAGCGCAGAGGGAAAATAGATGAGCGAAGGATGGAGAGAGGAGAGGGAGGGGCAGAGAAAGAGAGGGTGAACAAGGTCATGTTGGCCGGAGTCCAAGCCCAACAAAACGTGCTCTGTTTCCCAGGCAGCTTAGGGCCGAGGCTCCTCTCGTCTCCCCATCTGCAGGCTGCATGGCTGGAGAAAGGCGTGGCCCCTCCCCTCCTTGGGAGGGAGGGAGGGAAGTTTGAACGGATCCCCCAGGTTCCCACATGGCTTTATATGGGATGGAATGGACAGCGCTGGAGCATGTGCACATCTGGGAGGCTCCGAGAAGTTGACTCACACACACACACGGTGTGATTATGCTTAATCTTACTAGTGTGCTCAAACGGTGTTGTGTCATACACTGCATTATCTTTCACTCACCTACCCGTGTGATTTGCATTGAAACCGATGCAACGGCTGCACACTCACATGACCTCTGCACAGCTAGCATTATAAAGCTCTACGGTTCAGACATTTCCCAGATAACTCAACAGCACTCTCGCTCCCACCCGTGCTTCTGGTTGTCTCCCTCCCACCCGTGCCTCTGGTTGTCTCGCTCCCACCCGTGCCTCTGGTTGTCTCGCTCCCACCCGTGCCTCTGGTTGTCTCGCTCCCACCCGTGCCTCTGGTCGCTCCCACCCGTGCCTCTGGTTGTCTCGCTCCCACCCGTGCCTCTGGTCGCTCCCACCCGGGCCTCTGGTTGTCTCCCTCCCACCCGTGCCTCTGGTTGTCTCACTCCCACCCGTGTCTCTGGTTGTCTCGCTCCCACCCGTGCCTCTGGTTGTCTCGCTCCCACCCGTGCCTCTGGTCGCTCCCACCCGTGCCTCTGGTTGTCTCGCTCCCACCCGGGCCTCTGGTTGTCTCGCTCCCACCCGGGCCTCTGGTTGTCTCGCTCCCACCCGTGTCTCTGGTTGTCTCGCTCCCACCCGTGCCTCTGGTTGTCTCGCTCCCACCCGTGCCTCTGGTTGTCTCGCTCCCACCCGTGCCTCTGGTTGTCTCGCTCCCACCCGTGCCTCTGGTTGTCTCGCTCCCACCCGTGCCTCTGGTTGTCTCGCTCCCACCCGTGCCTCTGGTTGTCTCGCTCCCACCCGTGCCTCTGGTCGCTCCCACCCGTGCCTCTGGTTGTCTCGCTCCCACCCGTGCCTCTGGTTGTCTCCCTCCCACCCGTGCCTCTGGTTGTCTCGCTCCCACCCGTGTCTCTGGTTGTCTCGCTCCCACCCGTGCCTCTGGTTGTCTCGCTCCCACCCGTGCCTCTGGTCGCTCCCACCCGTGCCTCTGGTTGTCTCGCTCCCACCCGGGCCTCTGGTTGTCTCGCTCCCACCCGTGCCTCTGGTTGTCTCGCTCCCACCCGTGCCTCTGGTTGTCTCGCTCCCACCCGTGCCTCTAGTTGTCTCGCTCCCACCCGTGCCTCTGGTTGTCTCGCTCCCACCCGTGCCTCTGGTTGTCTCGCTCCCACCCGTGCCTCTGGTTGTCTCGCTCCCACCCGAGCCTCTGGTTGTCTCGCTCCCACCCGAGCCTCTGGTTGTCTCGCTCCCACCCGTGCCTCTGGTTGTCTCGCTCCCACCCGTGCCTCTGGTTGCCTCGCTCCCACCCGTGCCTCTGGTCGCTCCCACCCGTGCCTCCTCGCCCCCCCCCCCCCAATGCATTTCACTGGAATCCCTTGCAGAGCTTAAAGCCTTGATTCAATCATGTCTGATGAAAAACAAGCTTTGTCCTTAAGCTAATTTCTTGGTTTAGGCTAATTCTGCTTGGAGTGAATCAATACTTCAATACCATCAAATAGCACTTCAACTGCAAGCCTTGACACTGTGTAAGACCACAAAAGCATTGGAATAATGGTTCTGTACTATGGTCTGGAAAATTGCATGCAGACGCCTCCTAAAAAGCTGCATTCCATTTTGATAGACAGACATGAGCTCTGGGAGCTTTAGAGACAGAACACAATGTGACTGTGCTGCAGGCCTAAAACCCCAGAACAGACTGTGGCTCATCACATCTAGAATAGATGCCATTTAACAGACGCTTTTATCCAAAGTGACTTATAGTCATGTGTGTATACATTTTACATACAGGTGGTCCCGGGAATCAAACTCACTATCCTTGTGTTGCAAGCACCATGCTCTACCAACTAAGCTACGGAGGACCAAGACAGCTAGAGATCCTATTATAATAAGTCTGTAGTCTGTAGCAGAACCCCTAGGGGTCAGAAACCCCACAAATCACATCAGACATTAAGGTCCACTGACCATCCACTTCACCACTTGTATTTTGTCCATAAAAATCTATTTAGGCAGCAGCTCAATGAGAGAGCAGGAGCTGGAGGAGTGTACCTGGAGTCTTCTAAATCAACTCAAGTGTGTCAGACATGGACTAGGGGCTCATAATTCAACCAAATGGGGTGGCAAGAGTGACTGGAGCCAGCCAGTGCCATTGCTGCTCACATGCTTGGATAGACACACACACACACACACACATAAACTAAGGATGTAAGGCAAACTAAGGCTGTCTCTAATTTAGTACAGCACTGAGAATTTTTAGGTGGTTCGAGAAAAATGTTGAACACTCACAATCTGTCAGAGAGGGCACCCACCCAGGGCACCCACTCAGGGCACCCACTCAGGGCACCCACTCAGGGCACCCACTCAGGGCACCCACTCAGGGCACAGACTGAGGGGAAATAGAAGGCCATCAAACAGACAGAGACCAAGACAGAGAGTGAGCAAGGCACCAAGACCAGTGTAGACCAGGGGTGATGTCAGGGGTGATGTCTTGTCCATCTTCATCAAAAGATCTCAACAGAGAAACCGGCCAGTGACCCACGACCCTGAGATGACATGCTCCTCACATGTCAGAGCTGTTGTGCAACAGGCCAAGTCCATAACATCAAATCAAGCTTTATTTATACAGCACATTTCAGACATGGAATGCAACGCAATGTGCTTTACAGGAAAAAGATAATAAAAAACAATGAAAATAAAAGCTGAAATATTTAAAAACCAAATCTAACAAACTTTATTAAATTAACTAATTAATTAATTAACTGAATTAAATGAATTCTCTCTCCTCAGGGTTTATGTCAGATTCAGCACAGCACCCCTGAAGGACTAGGACCAGAAAGGGACACCAGCATTGAGTCAGGGACAAGGGAGGTTGTTTCATGTCTAGTAGAAGCAGAAGCCGGCAGCAGACAACAGCTTAAGGCAAATACAATTTAGCCTCTATTCCACACACAGTAGGGGAGACCAAGTCAAATCGGAGTAAAACAGCCTTGCAACATCAACACTGGGGCACTCCTTCCCCTTCATTTAACAACAGCAGCCAAACACGCACGCACACACACACGCACACACACGCACACGCACGCACACACACGCACGCACACGCACGCAACCACAGCAAGCTAAGCTCAGACAGACACTCAGAAAACCATGTACATACTACAGGCACATGCTGTGTGCTCCCACTTCCCCTCCTCTCATACACCCACACACACTGTTCTCTTCAGACACAATCAGACTGAAGCCATGCCCTGGCGTAATGCAGCCAGCCAACCATAATAAAGAGACTTGTCTCTGGGGAGACACACAGAATAATCACCCATCCATGTGTTTACTCATTTTCTCTCTCTCCCTCTCAAACACACATCTCCATGTTCTCTCTCACTCTCACTCATCCCAGTCGGTTACAAAACAGCCCATAAGAGGAGAGGTACTACTTACCCCTTTTTTGCACCCAGCCTTCTTTGACGATGGTGACATCGCTCATGGTGCCTCCCAGCCTCGATGCCGGCGGTGTTTCTCGCCCTCCCTTACTCGCGCTCTCCCGGCAGCTCGCTCAGTTGCTCTCGCTCTCTCTCACACACTCACATACAAGTGGTGTGTCGCGTCTTCTCTTCCTCTCGTGGTTGTTTCTTCTCTCCCTCCCCTCCCCTCTCTCTCTCGTTCTCTCTCTCCAGACCTTCCCACTCTCCAGTGGTGACTCAGCCTGGAAGGAAGTAACAGGGGGGGAAATAATACATGGATTATTTTCTCTCTCTCTCCTTGTCGTTCCCCCTTCATTCTTACACAATCTGACATGACAAACAGCAGTCATTGTGAAGCCAAATAACATCCCTCCATCCCACCAAAGCTGCTTTTCCCTTGTTGCATTGTTTTCCCCTCAGCAGTTGGACTCTCCTGTTGATACTTCCTATTCTTCCCTGAACCACATTCCTATGCTGTTTATTATTAAATAGCTATATTGCAATGTTCCTGTCTTTATTGGTATTTTTATATCCGTATATTATTCAAAACAGGATAAAAGAAAGTGACAAACATCTAACCTAAATGTTCCCTCTAGTCTAAATGGCCAATAAGATAAAACAAAGTCAATCAAGCATCAAAAAAGGTATTGATTATGCTATTAACCCCATAGAGTCGATGTCCGCGCCCCTGCAGAAATATAATTGGTATAATAAAAAAATCCCCATCAAAATCCATCAGTTTAAGCTGATCAGTTGTTTTGCCTGGGCTGCATCTCAATCCACCGTGTTTGTCCGACCATGATAACATTTTAAAAAAGGTATTCTCAAGGAAACCGCTGTAGCAAACGAACGGTTTGGCCTAGAAACTATTATGACCCCTCTAATGAAAGATGAGACTCTCACGAACACAATCTGAAGGTAGCCAAGTACCTGTTACAAAGATGTATGGAAGTACAAGGGGTTAAATACATGTCATAAATACATACAAAAATAGTTTTCTGATATTTCTTATCTCTCAGGTATAGGACAGACACTTCAGAACAAACTTACTTTTGATCATTTTTTGGACTATCTATTTATCCATGTAGGAAGCTGTTATTCAATGTGTTTCTATGGGCAAATAGCAGTAAGGCCAAATTCAATATGTTTCCTCCCCCCCCAAAAAAATATATAAATGTTTTATACCTTAAGGGGGTCCTACAATTCAAAATCAAATAGCTAAAAATGATCCTTGGTATGACCATCTTAAAACAATCCCCCCCCTCACCCGGCTTAGACTCTCAAGGATTAACAGGGTGAAGATCAAGCTGACCCCGGATTTGATGAAACAGACAAACAGGAAAGACAAACAAAGTGTCTCTTCTCACCTATGCTATCTAATCTAATACCTTGCTGACTTTACTCCACTAATGACTAGACTAGTAGGCACACTCAGAGGAAACATTCTTCCTTATTAGAGTTCAAACCCCCCAGCACCTTAACTAGAGGGCTAAATTAAAAACCTGAGTAAAACAGTACGACACTCAGTTACTTCATCTCTCATCTGATCTGAGCTAAGGCCTGAGGATTCATTCATAAACGGTGGTAGTATTGGAGGGGGCGGTGGGTGGGCAGCTGGAGCCTCTGGTGAGAAGCCAGGAGAACAGGATGGAGGCTGTAGTGGCCGGGGAGAGGCTTGTGTGGGCTGTGGGGGCACATCACTGACCTGAAACTCTAGGATACGATACGCCATTCCTAAAAATAACACTGTTGTCAATGACCCTATGCTACCTTTCAAAACTTCCATCGAATAGGCTGTTGAGTGAGCCTCTTCTTCAAGTCTGATTTATCTAAGCTATCATCTTATCGAAAATGAACTTCGATTCGTAAGCCAATGCTAACTAGGGTTAGCAGAATGACTGGAAGTGTAGCATGCTAGCAGTTACCATAGACTTCCAGTCATTGTGCTAACACTAGTTAGCAATTGCACTAATGCTAGTTAGCAACTTCCTTCAAACTGCATGTAGAGATATTTAAATTATATCCATGAGTTCATCTGACTCTGGAGAAGTAAAGGGCTTCATTGCCAAATTCCGGAAGTATCCCTTTAACTAGGTTATGTGTTTAATGTTCAACAGCAGGAGTTGATTTCCCAAGACCACTAGAGCAGTATTGATTTTGCCAGAGTGGTTACTTACTTACTACTTCTGAAAACAGCATGTTCTCAAAACATTACAGACCCACTAAATTGTTCAATCAAATTTGTACGACACTGAGGAGTTCAAAGCGCCAGTTAACCTATCGACCTAATGACCAGCTACAACAGAAGCCTCAGAGAGTCATGTGACGATCTCTAGTACTGCTACAGGAGTGTGCCTGGTCTTCACTGGAGGCGCAACATAACCATTGTTCCAAACAGTATTAGAAGCAGTGGTCACTCTGACATTCACGAATTCAGAAGTGTCTGACCAGTAGACAATATTAATTAATTGGATTACTGTCCTGTAAACGTAGGCTACATAATATACAGGACAGTATGTCATAGCCTTAACCTATACACAAATGCTATTTTATGTGTGTGTCATAACTAGAGTTGCAAAGGGTCGGAAACTTTCTGGTAAATTCGTGGAATTCTTCTGGAAATTTTGCATTTTTTTATTTCATTTTTATTTTACCTTTATTTAACTAGGCAAGTCAGTTAAGAACAATGGGACGTTAAGCCAGGGAATATGGGGAATTTAGCTTAAATTCATCAAAAAAAGTTAGCTTATAACAGTGAACCTTTTTTTGTGGGATACACACAAGGCAATTCTAGGTCTTGTGGCATATTTTTGTTAAACTATCCCTAATTCAATGGAATTGTAACCCTCTGCATGCACAGTGCATTCTTCCATCACATGTACAGTGCACTCCATCACATGTACAGCTGATTCTCAATATCTTGCATACTAATGAGATGCTATTGAGCCCACACTACTACACTGTCTGAGCCAAGGATTACATGCTTTATGGTACATTTTCATTACAATACTGGGTGGGGTGAATATATTTTTTTATGACATGATTTTTTTGTAAATAGTAGCCTACAGCAAAGTGTGTTTAAATCATTTTAAACTTGTTAACAATTTCTGCTAGTTAGTTTTTGCTACCATGTGGGTTTTAGCATTCCTTAGCCTGCTAACTGAGGAGTATTAATTCACCCGTTTCCATACATGTTTCATTTTAAAACATTTATCTTACAAAGGAGTTGTTTAATCTAACTGCTTAACTATTTATCTGTACATAGAATTGTATTTGGGGATTTTTACGATTTTTTTCCTAATCTTTACAGGAAAATGCCACGGGCACTATCTGATGTGTGGAGGCATTTCACTGCAGCTAATGTAGAAGTTAAGGCTGTGTACATTTGAAAATACTGTGCCAAATCATATGTGAAGAATGCAACAAAGATGCAGAATCATCTGGCCAAGTGCATAAAGTTCCCTCAGCGCTCACAACAAGCAACCTCTGACAAAAGTCCCTCTACTACTATTCAGGGTGAAAATTATGATTCAGACACCTAAAGGCAGTCATCAATGACCTTGGACCACAGAAGGTATTTGCACTGGTGACAGACAAAGCAACAGTTCATGGTCCTTCTGAAATCAGACGTTTTTTTGACACAATGGTGGAACGTAGTCAGAGAAATGCTGATGAATGTCTTGCTCGAGCTGTGTATGCAACTGGCTCACCCCTGATGCTCACAGGCAATGTGTATTGGAAGAGATTTCTGAATGTTCTTCACCCAGCATACACCCCTCCAACCAGATATGCTTTATCTACTCATTTGCTGGATGCAGAGTTCAACAGAGTTCAAGTGAAGTTCAAGCAAATCATAGAGAAAGCAGACTGTATTGCAATCATCTCTGATGGGTGGTCGAATGTTCGTGGGCAAGGAATAATTAACTACATCCATCCCTCAACCAATATTCTACAAGAGCACAGACACGAGGGACAACAGTTACACTGGTCTCTACATTGCAGATGAGCTAAAGGCAGTCAACAATTACCTTGGACCACAGAAGGTATTTGCACTGGTGACAGACAATGCTGCGAACATGAAGGCTGCTTGGTCTAAAGTGGAGGAGTCCTACACTCACTTCACACCAATTGGCTGTGCTGCTCATGCATTGAATCTGCTCCTCAAGGACATCATAGCACTGTAAACAATGGATACACTCTACAAGAGAGCCTAGTAAATGGTTAGGTATGTGAAGGGTCATCAAGTTAAAGCAGCAATCTACTGTACCTCACCAAACAAAGTGAGAAGAATAAGAGCACCACATTGAAGCTGCCCAGCAACACCTGTTGGGGTGGTGTTGTCATCATGTTTGACAGTCTCCTGGAGGGGAAAGTGTCTCTCCAAGAAATGGCCATATCACAGTCTGCCGATATGGACAGCCCCATCAAGAGGATCCTCCCGGATGATGTATTTTGGGAAAGAGTGGTAAGCCTGAAACCTATAGCAGTAGCCATTGCACCGATTGAGGGAGACAATACCATCCTGTCTGATGTTCAGACTCTGCTTGCAGATGTAAGTGAAGAAATCCATACTGCCCTGCCCACTTCCTTTGCTACAAGCAGAGGAAATGCAGTTCTGAAATATATCAAAAAGTGTGAAGACTTCTGCCTGAAGCCCATAGACGCCGCAGCGTACATGTTGGACCCCAAGTATGCTGGCAAGAGCATCCTGTCTGGTGCAGAGATCAACAAGGCCTATGGTGTCATAACTACCGTGTCTCGCCACCTTGGCCTGGACGAGGCCAAGGTTCTTAGCAGACTGGCGAAGGACACTTCCAAGCAAGGGCTTTGGGATTGAGATGCAATATGGCAGTCGTGCCAACATAGCTCATCAGCCACCTGCTGGAAGGGACTTTGTGGATCTGAGGCTCTTTCCCCTGTTGCCACCATCATCCTCCAAATCTCACCAACATCAGCCGTCTCAGAGCGCAACTGGTCCTTGTTTGGGAACATACACACACCAAAGCACGCAACAGGCTGACCAATACAAGGGTTTAAAAATTGGTGGCCAACCGGGCAAATTTGAGGCTTTTTGAGCCTGACCACGAGCCATCCTCAACAAGGTTGGAAAGTGACAGTGAAGATGAGGCCTCAGAGTCTGATGTTCAAGAGGTGGACATTGAGGAGGTCCAGGGAGAAGACATGGAAGCCTGAAAGGAAGACAACCAAAGCTTTAGTTTCTAGACTATCATTTTGTATGTTGAAAATGTTTTTGGGAGATGCAGTGGATCATTGGGAATCATTCAATATTCCCTTTCTTTGGTTGTTCAGTGAAATCATCCCATGTGAAGAGTCAAATTGTTTTTTTATTTCTATTATGTCTACTTATGATAAGGTAAAAGGTTTATGTTTCTGTCTCCATATGATATGGTAAATGTATCCAATATAAAAAAAACATCTCAATTTAAATGGTATTAATATTAATTTGTATATATATATTTCAGTTAATTCCCATATATTCCTGTTAATTCCCACGGAAAGTTTCCACCTCTGAATATTCCCCAAAATGTGCAACAATGCATCAATGTATCATGGTCGCCTGTTACTTCCTGTTTACTTAATATGCAAATAAAGGATTTGACAGACAATAGTTTTGTGAATGTCTATGTTACGTCAAGGACCAGAAGAGTACTGTGAAATGTACAAGGAATTCAACCAAATCCGATAGCCAGTCCAGAGAGAATCAAACCTGCAAGCATTTCAATTGTGGTGCCATAGAACCTTGCCTTGCCACATTGTACTGTGTAAAGACTCACCATAGGCTAGCTTAATAAATCAAAGTTAGTGTATTCCACTGTGGAGCTCTGCCTAGCATCAGTATTCAGATCAGACCTGCTGACACATCTAAGAAAAGCCTTGTCATATCAGGCTGGGGAATAAATGACACACAACTCCACAAAAGTGCCAGTTATCAGCAGTGCTTGACTTAGGTAGGAGCTCACCCAAGCTGAGTACCAGCACCTAAAAATGTTCTACTGCTTGAGCTCCTGTTCCTCTTATAGAATATTAGCTCAAAAAGTATTGTGGAGTTCCTGCACCTAAATGTAAACAGTACCGGCACCCAAAATGAGCACCGGAACCAATTTCAATCCAAGTCAAGCATTGGTTTTTAGAGCAAATCTCCTGACGGCAGTTTGTGGTGAACACTCGGAAGACCCACAGTCATTCATTAAGCTAGAGCCGCATCAACATGATCCACCGAGTGTCTACCACAGAGCCGGTGTATGCACAATACACCCAATACTCTCTCTCCCACACCTGACTGTCTGTCACAGTAGAGTAACTCACACCTTCACTACATCGCAAAATCACACAGGATTACTGACACATGCTACAGGAAACAGTAGAGCTAAACTGTTTGGCAGAATTCCTCTGCAGATGCATTTGCTATTTGTTTTGGCTCTCGTTTTCTTCCGTGACATTTTTAGATGTACAGTCACACAACAGGTCTTTAGGTATCTAGTTAAGTCAATTTGACCAAAGATGCCCATTGAGAGAGCTACCGTGGAGTTGGCAGTGCAAATGATGCTAACTTAATGAAATGTCACCCTGGTTTCCAAGGTTCTGTAGCCTATATAACGCGATACGCATTTACAGTGGGGCAAAAAAGTATTTAGTCAGCCACCAATTGTGCAAGTTCTCCCACTTAAAAAGATGAGAGAGGCCTGTAATTTTCATCATAGGTACACAAAATGAGATGACAAAATGAGAAAAAAAATCCAGAAAATCACATTGTAGGATTTTTAATGAATTTATTTGCAAATTATGGTGGAAAATAAGTATCTGGTCAATAACAAAAGTTTATCTCAATACTTTGTTATATACCCTTTGTTGGCAATGACAGAGGTCAAACGTTTTCTGTAATTCTTCACAAGGTTTTCACACACTGTTGCTGGTATTTTGGCCCATTCCTCCATGCAGATTTCCTCTAGAGCAGTGATGTTTTGGGGCTGTTGCTGGGCAACACGGACTTTCAACTCCCTCCAAAGATTTTCTATGGGGTTGAGATCTGGAAACTGGCTAGGCCACTCCAGGACCTTGAAATGCTTCTTACAAAGCCACTCCTTCGTTGCCCGGGCAGTGTGTTTGGGATCATTGTCATGCTGAAAGACCCAGCCACGTTTCATCTTCAATGCCCTTGCTGATGGAAGGAGGTTTTCACTCAAAATCTCACGTTACATGGCCCCATTCATTCTTTCCTTTACACAGATCAGTCGTCCTGGTCCCTTTGCAGAAAAACAGCCCCAAAGCATGATGTTTCCACCCCCATGCTTTACAGTAGGTATGGTGTTCTTTGGATGCAACTCAGCATTCTTTGTCCTCCAAACACGAAGATTTGAGTTTTTACCAAAAAGTTATATTTTGGTTTCATCTGACCATATGACATTCTACCCAATCTTCTTCTGGATCATCCAAATGCTCTCTAACAAACTTCCAACGGGCCTGGCTTAAGCAGGGGGACACGTCTGGCACTGCAGGATTTGAGTCTCTGGCGGCGTAGTGTGTTACTGATGATAGGCTTTGTTACTTTGGTCCCAGCTCTCTGCAGGTCATTCACTAGGTCCCCCCGTGTGGTTCTGGGATTTTTGCTCACCGTTCTTGTGATCATTTTGACCCCACGGGGGTGAGATCTTGTGTGGAACCCCAGATGAGGGAGATTATCAGTGGTCTTGTATGTCTTCCATTTCCTAATAATTGCTCCCACAGTTGATTTCTTCAAAACCAAGCTGCTTACCTATTGCAGATTCAGTCTTCCCAGCCTGGTGCAGGTCTACAATTTTGTTTCTGGTGTCCTTTGGCAGCTCTTTGGTCTTGGCCATAGTGGAGTTCGGAGTGTGACTGTTTGAGGTTGTGGACAGGTGTCTTTTATACTGATAACAAGTTCAAACAGGTGCCATTAATACAGGTAACGAGTGGAGGACAGAGGAGCCTCTTAAAGAAGAAGTTACAGGTCTGTGAGAGCCAGAAATCTTGCTCGTTTGTAGGTGACCAAATACTTATTTTCCAACATAATTTGCAAATAAATTCATTAAAATCCTACAATGTGATTTTCGGGATTTTTTATTCTCATTTTGTCTGTCATAGTTGAAGTGTACCTATGATGAAAATTACAGGCCTCTCTCATCTTTTTAAGTGGGAGAACTTGCACAATTGGTGGCTGACTAAATACTTTTTTGCCCCACTGTATAATGCACAATACTTTGCCGACTAACAAGTACAGTCTCTATAAAACTACTGATGCCACCAAGTACATTACAATATAGCCTAACATTTGACCTGAAAGTGTGTGTACGAGACAGTCTACAGCAGCATGAGTAACATACACATTATGTAGTCCTCAAAGTGAACACTGGCTTGAGTGGAGATATGCAGGCCTCGGGTTATCACAAGTACTGGCATGATTTAATATACTGTCCCCTTTCCTGTGTTCTTGGCACTGTATGTTCTAAGACCCAGGCCAGCACTTCCCTTTTTTCTTGGAAAACCAAACTGGACAAACCAGATAGCAAATGTCTTGTATCTGACTTTGTGTCTTACTAAAGGTGCTTTTGACCCCAATTGTATGAATGAACCCGACTAACTGAGTGGACAATGAGTTGACGAGGTGAGTGAAATGAACCTCCTTATTGAATACAATGTACAGTACATGCAGGGTGTTATAGTCATTAGTGAGTACCCTGCTCACCTCGTCCAGATATTTACGTTATTATCCTGTTGATATGGTCCAGATTCTGGCTGAGTGTTGAAGGGACAGGCAAGGGAGGGGAGGCATCAATGAACATAACTTTTAAAATGTCAGTCATTTGTAAAGACACTGTACTAGGCTAACAGGGTCAGCGCAGTACTAACGTTAGCCGCTTGGCAGTAGCTGTTGGTTGACAGAATCTCTTACAGGTGAAAATCCCACAGGTAACTTTATACAGTGCCTTGCGAAAGTATTCGGCCCCCTTGAACTTTGCGACCTTTTGCCACATTTCAGGCTTCAAACATAAAGATATAAAACTCCATCAGGTTTTCTTCCAGAATGGTCCTGTATTTGGCTCCATCCATCTTCCCATCAATTTTAACCATCTTCCCTGTCCCTGCTGAAGAAAAGAAGGCCCAAACCATGATGCTGCCACCACCATGTTTGACAGTGGGGATGGTGTGTTCAGCTGTGTTGCTTTTACGCCAAACATAACATTTTGCATTGTTGCCAAAAAGTTCAATTTTGGTTTCATCTGACCAGAACACTTTCTTCCACATGTTTGGTGTGTCTCCCAGGTGGCTTGTGGCAAACTTTAAACAACACTTTTTATGGCTATCTTTAAGAAATGGCTTTCTTCTTGCCACTCTTCCATAAAGGCCAGATTTGTGCAATATACGACTGATTGTTGTCCTATGGACAGAGTCTCCCACCTCAGCTGTAGATCTCTGCAGTTCATCCAGAATGATCATGGGCCTCTTGGCTGCATCTCTGATCAGTCTTCTCCTTGTATGAGCTGAAAGTTTAGAGGGACGGCCAGGTCTTGGTAGATTTGCAGTGGTCAGATACTCCTTCCATTTCAATATTATCGCTTGCACAGTGCTCCTTGGGATGTTTAAAGCTTGGGAAATCTTTTTGTATCCAAATCCGGCTTTAAACTTCTTCACAACAGTATCTCAGACCTGCCTGGTGTGTTCCTTGTTCTTCATGATGCTCTCTGTGCTTTTAACGGATCTCTGAGACTATCACAGTGCAGGTGCATTTATACGGAGACTTGATTACACACAGGTGGATTGTATTTATCATCATTAGTCATTTAGGTCAACATTGGATCATTCAGAGATCCTCACTGAACTTCTGGAGAGAGTTTGCTGCACTGAAAGTAAAGGGGCTGAATAATTTTGCACGCCCAATTTTTCAGTTTTTGATTTGTTAAAAAAGTTTGAAATATCCAATAAATGTCGTTCCACTTCATGATTGTGTCCCACTTGTTGTTGATTCTTCACAATATATATCTTTATGTTTGAAGCCTGAAATGTGGCAAAAGGTCGCAAAGTTCAAGGGGGCCGAATACTTTCGCAAGGCACTGTACTTCATACTGTACAGATGGTGATAGTGCGAGAAAAATGTGAGAGACTCTGAACTGAAACCTTGTGATCAGAGTGTTAGAATCCTACTGTAGCACCATACTGTAACACCATGCAACCAGAGTACTGTATCCTTAGAGTACTTTACAACTGCCAACATCCTCCACCAAAATATATCATAAGAAAATGTTCAGTGAGGGGCAGCAATGCATGCATGCCTCATTTCAAATTCCTAGGTGGTATAACAGAATCTATTATCCTGAGATCAATATCAAATAATGCCTCCTTATAATAATCAAAGGGGCCTTAGAGGCTCTTTAATCCATGAAAATGTGTAGATTGCATTTCAAGACAATAGATCATATTTCAATTTCATTGTCTCCGAATTGCTGTGCTGAATACTTGAAGTAATAGCCTATTGCTTAGGGAACGTTTGTTAGCATCGTAATGAGTGAGGTTAGAATTCTAAATGTATTTTGGACTGAGCTGTGAAAGCAGCACACCAGATAACAGCAGTCTTATAGGGAGAAAAACAGATCAAATTGTGTGCCATGTTTTATAAAAGATGAACCCACCCTGGCATCACCCAAACATAAAAGTGAACTTGGAGATGGAGCCTCCCAGAAAGATCTGTTGTTGGCTGGCTGTGTAGCACATTGAAGCCTATAAAATCACTGGGGTGTACAAAATGGGTATATGATGGGGCTGGAGGGGGTTTCAGCCACAGCCTTATGGGTTACGGAGCTTCCCAATCATTGCATTGCACAGAACGCTGCTGGATTTCATATGACTGTCAATGAATGACCATAGTATAAAGGATAGGGCACATAAAATAATAAAAGGAGTCATAGAGGATGTGGTGACTCAGCCTGTCTGATAGCTCAAGTCTGTGTAGTACTAGTCTCTAGTAGTAGAGAGAGGCGGAAGAAGGACCGAGAACTGACTGTCGATATCATGCCTGGCTCTTCATGTGTGGCAGAGGCAGCAGTGTGTGCTGCTGGCCACCATTCCACAATGTTCCCCTGCACCCTCCCTCCGCCTCAGACAGATTGAGTGACAGACACGGTGGCGAGCTGAGATCCAGTGTGACGAAGCCCCAGCCCTGCTGTTGTAAGCCTGTCACCGCAGAACAGTCTTCAGCTGTGCTAAAACCAACAACGCTGAATTCAATGTCTTGATGTAGTCAGAGAACGTTGAGATAGTAATTTCATTTCACACACGGGGATGGAGAGTAGTGATGGTGTACCTATACCAAAACTCCAGTATTTTTCCTTCATAGCTTGTTCTCCATCTTCTTTGTAAATAGTGAGCCATCTTTTCAGCACTTTTATTTCTCGTTTCTCAAAATAACTTGAATTATCTTCACAAGGCACTGAACATATGGAGCCATACACATGGAGCCATACACATGGAGCCAATAGTGACTATGTAACCTCCAACACTGGGTTGTACTTAGTTCCCATAGCAATATGAAAGGCCAATTAGTGCCCACTGCCCATCAACACATTTACAAATAAAACACTTTCAAATCAGAACTACTAAGTAAACTATAGAGTGAGAGGCTGACCTGACTCTCACTGTGGGGATGGACCTAGAGGATACAAGCAGAAAAAGAATCTGAAACGCCTCATTCCATTCAAAAATACACCATGAAGCATTTACAATTCCCTCAGCCCTGGAGGCTGGAGCATACAGCAGCAAGAATATAGGCTAGGTACACATAAATTAATTCACAGCTGCTGAAATTTAGGAAATAAAGAATACCTAGAATGATACAAGCACCCAAGCATTTCTGGACAAAAAACACTTATTTGGCTAATGCCTGGCTTGATTCTGTTTTGGGGGATTTACAACAACATTGAATTTACTCAAATGTTTTCTTTCTCTAAACTAGATAGATAGTGTGCAAAAACATAATGCTTCATCATGCAAACACTGTGACTAGTGTTGCAAAATTCTGGGAATTCCCTGGTTTTCACAAAATCCCGGCTGGGGATTTCCTGCCTATTCTCTCCTGATTCCGGGAATCCTCCAACCGGGATTTTGGGAAAACCAGGGAATGTATTGAACGTTCCCAGAATTTTGCAACCCTAACTATGACAGGCCTTGTTCCCCCAAGAATCACTACAGAAGGATTAAGTAGCCTAAATCTATTTCAGGAGCCAAATGGGCAATTCCACAGTAACAGAGTGATGCTGAGACTCACTTTTTCACTTTAAAATATATGTCAAACAAAAAACGATGATTGCAAAGTTCAACTTTACTCACAAGGACTACTTTTAACAATTTCCACAGAAAATTTTACAAAAACACATTTAGCCTACCTGAAGAACAGTGCAAATGCAAAGTTGGGTAATAGAATGATGGTTTGTACAGTCATTCTGTTACCAAATTTTGCATCTGCACTGTCTCAGCATCACTCTGTTACAGTGGAATTGCCCGCAGCCTCCTCCCATTGAGAGCCTTTTAAGCAAATAGCCTACTATCCCAGACAGACCATCCACATTCCCATTGCCTACACAAGAGAAAAGTCATGGTGTTATATAGGGCTGGGAATTGCCAGTGACCTCACGATACAATAATATCACAATACTTTGGTGCCGATACAATATGTATTGCGCTTCGATGTTCCAAACATATTGCTCACCATTTGTCTGCTGCAGAGGGACAAGAGAGAGTCATGAGAAAAATGTTTTAATCAGTCGTGGAAATAAAAGACCTGAAAACAAATTGGCACCATATCTAAAAATTAGATGGAGAACAAACTATGAAGGAGAAATACTGGAGTTTTGGTGCAGGTACAGCTAACTAGCGCACAAATAATATTGTGATATTGTCAAAACTAGAGGTCGACCGATTTTTCAACGCCGATACCGATTATTGGAGGACCATAAAAGCCAATACCGATTATTCGGACAATTTTTTTATTTTTTATTTGTAATAATGACAATTACAACAATACTGAATGAACACTTATTTTAACTTAATATAATACATCAATAAGATCAATTTAGCCTCAAGTAAATAATGAAACATGTTCAATTTGGTTTAAATAATGCAAAAACAAAGTGTTGGAGAAGAAAGTAAAAATCCAATATGTTCCATGTAAAATATGTGCCATGTAAGAAAGCTAACGTTTCAGTTCCTTGCTCAGAACATGAGAATATATGAAAGCTGGTGGTTCCTTTTAACATGAGTCTTCAATATTCCCAGGTAAGAAGTTTTAGGTTGTAGTTATTATAGGAATTATAGGACTATTTCCCTATTTCATTAACCTTTGACTATTGGATGTTCTTATAGGCATGTAATGTTCTATTGGATGTTCTTAACCTTTGACTATTGGATGTTCTTATAGGTGTAACAGTATAGCTTCCGTCCCTCTCCTCGCTCCTCCCTGGGCTCGAACCAGCAACACAACGACAATTAGCGCGCTCTAACTAGCTAGCCATTTCACTTCGGTTACACGAGCCTCATCTCGGGAGTTGATAGGCTTGAAGTCATAAACAGCGCAATGTTTGACGCACAGCAAAGAGCTGCTGGCAAAACGCACAAAACTGCTGTTTGAATGAATGTTTACGCGCCTGCTTCTGCCTACCACCGCTCAGTCAGATACTTGTATGCTCAGTCAGATTATATGCAACGCAGGACACGCTAGATAATATCTAGTAATATCATCAACCATGTGTAGTTAACTAGTGATTATGATTGATTGTTTTTTATAAGATAAGTTTAATGCTAGCTAGCAACTTACCTTGGCTTACTGCATTTGTGTAACAGGCAGTCTCCTTGAATAGTGCAACGAGAGCGAGACAGGTCGTTATTGCGTTGGACTAGTTAAGGTTGCAAGATTGGATCCCCCGAGCCGACAATGTGAAAATCTGTCGATCTGCCCCTGAACAAGGCAGTTAACCCACTGTTCCTAGGCCGTCATTGAAAATAAGAATATGTTCTTAACTGACTTGCCTAGTTAAATAAAGATTAAATAAAGGTGTAGAAAAATATATATAAATAAATAAAATTTTGCAAATCGGGCGCCCAGAAAGACCGATTTCTGATTGTTATGAAAACTTGAGATCGGCCCAATTAATCGGCCATTCCGATTAATCGGTCGACCTCTAGTCAAAACTATAGGATATATCGTCCCCAACAATATCCCGATATGTAACCGTATACATCTTTCCCCATCACTAATGTAATACAGAACATGACAGACAGCTGAAATAATAGAAAGATGCAAATTGCTGACCTATGTCTAAAAGCCTTGATTAGAATTATTGTATTCTGTAGACAGTATAGTGTAAACAAACAGTATGCACATGCCCTGGCTGGCATGTTTTTAATTTGTTTATCAACAGACTGCATAAGCTCCTTAAGATGCATTAAATAGTTTTTGAAGTGGATCTGAAATGCATTTAAATGACGCTCCCATTTGTGCATAATCAACAAGACCCTGGTCAAGGGTACAAGTGATTCCTTAGCGGAGGGATATCATGTTGCTCTACACGACTCCTGCAGCGCACTTAAGAATCCAGATAAAAACTAGGCCTACTGCTCTGTAACCCAAGATGGCTTCTGGAAGCACTTAGTACATTAAGCCTAGCCACACACTTCCTAACTTCCACTTCCTTTAGCATCAAACATCTTAGAACAGACCCAGGACAGCAGCTGTTGTCCAAAGGCATTTACCCTCCTAAGAAACTCTGGAGAAAAAAAAACTGATATGGAAGTAAAGCCAAGTCAAAATGAGTTGTCTATCAAATACAAATCTATTGCCATTATCATCTGCACAGACTAGCCCACAAGACTAGACATACTATTTTATTTGTGCCTTTTGAATTAGACATGGATTAGGATAATACCAAAGGAGCAGAACAGTGCCTGAACAAAGAATGAAAATTCATAAGGATCACACAGAGAGTAACAAGAGAGAGCGAGACCGGTGTTTTGGTTTGAAATTAAGGAAATGAAAAGGTGTGATTGAACGCTGGCGGATGCTGATGTCTGATGGATTCCAGGAGTTCCTCTTATCTTGTCAGATACTGAATTACCTCAGTATCACTTGTCAACTCTTATAGCCTACTGTATGATTTACATGGAGGCAGCGTTAGAATCCTAGTTGTCATAAAATGACAAAGCCTATCACTGTACCAGTGGTTATGGGCAGTGGTAGGGGTATATGAGGGCTCTAGGGGAAGCCATCTTCACTCCAAATGTTTATGTAAAAAGAGGAGCAGGCAGCAGTGTTAGTCCTCATTATAAAGTGACAGTGTCACAAAGTTGAGTGGGTCAAGACATCCTGAATTATATCAGTCTGAATTATTATAGAGTGCTGCAGAAATGCAGACATAAACAAAAAAAAAGATTTAGTAAACATTGTTGGCACACAAAGTATCAAATTGACATAGGGTTCAAAGGGTTTATGGAAACAATGTGGCTGCTTTTTGAAAATTAGCATGTTCCAGTTGTTAGGCTGATGCAGCCCACTGTAGACGAAAGTCGATGAGTGAGGTCGGGGGAGGTGCATCTGCGACAGTGGAAAGTCGGACACTGTTGTGGTTTTCCAACAGCATGGCAGTGTCAACGTAGTTCTCAAAATAAACATGTCTCTAACCCCCATATCACACACTCAAACTGAAATCATATGTCTGTACAATCAATTGATGAGAGATCATAAATATTATTTATTTGTATATATCCACTGTATATATGAATCACAGAAAAGTTTGTTCCCGTTTCGTCGCTGGCTCAAACAAAAACACCATAACGATTGGTTGAAAATAGATCCTCCTACAACGCAGGCGATTGCTCCAGGTTGAAGTTGGTGAGGAGCAACTGCAATGCAGTCAACATGTAGGTGGTGCAAGTCAGACAATTTGTATCCCCATAATGCAACACACTTTGAAAGGCGGTGACACAAACTTCACAAAATCTCCTTGAACGCGCCCAATGATAGCCTGCCAGCACAACAGTAGCAACTGCATCATCTCACCTCAAGAGCTGTCAAGCAAACGCATGACGCCAATAGCTTGCTAGCAGATGAGCTAAATAATTAAGAATCGACTTTACAGGCATGCATACATTATTCTAAACTATTCAGATACTTGACTGTATATAATATTTAATGCCTGACGTAAACAATTTATTCCTTCGAGATTTATAGTTGTTTTTTTAATTGGAGGAGGGGGGGGGGGGGCAGAAAGCAATGCTGAGAAAAAGCACACACTCTAGGCCAGATCCCGACCCAGACCACTCCACCTCCCTCCTGTCTACTGTCACGCACTCCCAGCCCCCAGCCTCGTTGCAGCATCAGCATCATCTTCACGTAGCAAGCACTACAAACACTCTCTGGCTAACGTTAGCTGTCAGTGGATATTTTATTTTTATTTTATTTTATTTTACCTTTATTTAACCAGGCAAGTCAGTTAAGAACAAATTCTTATTTTCAATGACGGCCTGGGAACAGTGGGTTAACTGCCTGTTCAGGGGCAGAACGACAGATTTGTACCTTGTCAGCTCGGGGGTTTGAACTCACAACCTTCCGGTTACTAGTCCAACGCTCTAACCACTAGGCTACCCTGCCGCCCCGATATATATAGCTTCCACCATTCTTGAATACTACTAACTTCACATAAACACAGTATCAGAAGTATATTTTCAACCGTTTTGTAGCATAACTATGGTTGCTGTCATAATGATATTACCTGACTGGCGCGGGAAGTCGTGGGGAGAGCAATGGGTTCCCCTATCGTGCCTGTACTTTTTTAAGCTCGCGCTTTTCTTGTGCGCATGTGAATAAATGAGAGACAAGCCGCTTTGGCCGGAAACACAACGAGAGGATGAACTGTGTCGCTGCTGGAATGGCTTCAAACAATACGGAGAGGTTGTGGTTGCAGAAAAAAGCGACAGCAACTCCTCTTACCCCAGGAACCGCCCACTGGGAACCGCCGCTGGCAGGTTCTGATGCTGCAGGTTGTTGTTGACGTTCCGAAAACTCGTGACGTCACGCCCAGCCACTTCTCGGACGGCTTTCCTGGCTCTGTCTATCCCTGTCCCCGTCTGCTCTGTACACCAGGCAGGCTGGGTGGTTGTCTGTTCCTTATTTTGCTCACTCTCCTCCGTGTTTCTCTCTGCTAAGTCAACCCTCGCGAGAATCAGGTACTTGGATAAGAGGCGCATCCCTCTGTATATTTCCAACACAGCCCATATCACACACACATACTGAGTTATTTATTTTACTATGCTGCAGTGTAATCCCCAACATTTCATACAGGATTATGCAATTCCATCATTATGTAATGTGTCGTGTAGCCTAAGGTACATAGGGTAAGTGAAAGAATATGTGAAATCATGAATGATGATCATTGCTTTGCCTGAAATATAATGTAATGTTAATATGCACTGTTAATATGCATCTGATACTCACTTGTTGGACGTAGTTAGAAAGTTGGACACATAGTTTTCACAAAGTGCGACAAAATCTACAACAACGTTTTTGCAATTGCCATAAGTAATATAATAATATAATAGAATGTTACTATAGAGCTATTCAATTGTATTATATTATATTTATCTCTGCTGTTTCTGTAGTGGAGGTTTCCGTGCCTGCATGTGAGGAGACATCATAGAGGAAGTGAAAACAACATAAACTGATCTGATTCACATTAACAGACGATCAATCTGTTTCACCTTAACATCTGGAAATAGCTCTGTTGAAGTTCTACATTGTGTTGCACCGACAGCTGAAAACTGCTGTGTGGTTGTCTCTTTTGGTATATTTTGCTATAGTTTACCATTGTAGCTTGAGGGGGTATTTCTAAGGTTAGAAGAGTAGTAACTATAGCTTATAGCTGATTCATTAATTCATTCATTTATATCCCAGTTTTTTATTTATTATTATTTTCTTCAAGAAGTACATTGGTTTTTGTTTTCTGTCTTTTTGTTTCATATTTAACATGTACAATAACATATTTTTCATTTGGATGTAATCACTATTGCTGTTCTGTCTCAGTTTCATCATGATATTATAACCTTAGCTGCCTGCAGTTCATAATACAATCTAATACAATTCTATTCAGATTAGTGCAAACTAGTACACCAGCCACCCATGTGGTGAAAGATTGAACTGCACCCTGCTTAGAGTTAAAGTGCCAATATGTAACTTTTTGTGTGGCCCCACTAAATTCACATAGAAATGTGGGTTATAGATCTATCACTCTACTAGAAAGCAAGTTTAAGATGCGTAATCACATATTATCATGTCATTACATAGTACTACTATATTGTTATTACAGTTACTACTGTGTAGAAAGTGTTACCGAGTTTCATGATGTGTCATGCCTAAATTAGTGCCTATTATTCTGTAATATTATGAAGGCTTGATTTCATTCATAGAGGGGATGTTTAGAAAACTAAGTTAACTTAGATGATATGGTAGGTGCTTAATCTCTCATTCAATGTTTTATCAGTCTGTAATTATTTTCTCTCCTGACATATTTCATCCGTTAATAGCAATGATTCATAGATGAATAGATACTGTCAAAAAATGTAATATATTTATATTTACAATCCACACTTGCGTGTCTTATTAGTATATTCTAAATATTTTTATTCAAACAAAGTTTCTGCTCAATCTCATATGTAGATGAGACAGTGTAAGTTGAATGATTTGGTCCAACAATTTTGTTTTCAGGTGGTGATGATGAGCTTGATATAGGCTACAGACAGCAGCTGCTCTAGAACTGTCCCAGTCAGGTACGCTAGAGGAAGCCTTGTGGGCATTGGGTCCCAGAGGCTGACTCCATACCCTCACAACTCCACGTGAGGCCTGGAGTGTGGGGGGTCAGACTGTGGCTTAGGCCCAGGCTCCCTGACTGACCCAGATGGCAGAGGGAAGGACACAGAGGTAGTATAGGGGGCAGAGGCCTGCTGGGGCTCTGCTGTTACACAGGTGGAGCTGGAGGCGAGCGTGCCACACTGTATTGTGTGTTCACAGGGCTATGGGCTCAACAGACGCCCTCCCTCTGCCATCCGTCTGCTCAGGGGGGAGCTCAACCTGACCACCACACAGGGGCTAAGGGTGTTCCTCCCTGCACACACTTACACACAAACAGACATGTGATGTGAACACATTCTCACACTAACACACACACACACAGACGTGCACACACAAGAACGTGCACACACATGAAAATGCTGACACACACACACATACACAAACATGTTTACACACATAAATTCATAACACCTCATCCACTCAAAAGGGAATCTTTTTCACACAAACACACAAATTACACCAAATTGTAAATTCTTGTTGACCAGAGATAAGCGTGCGTAAATGAAACAATTCTGTTTTTATACACTTTTCTCTCTGTGCATATAGAGAGACGTTGTGCAATATTTTGGGACATGTAGCATATTTGAAATGGAGTAGATTTATAGTATTATTGTTAAACCCTATTTGTACACTTTTTTTACACCTTCCAATATTTTATGGATTGAACTTGAGTATGAAAACTTTCAGGAAGAATCAAACCAATGTAACTTTTTTCATCAATATGTTTTGTGCGAAATGGCTCTCCAAACCATTTTTTTTTTCATACATACTTTCCTAACACTAAAATGTGCTTAAATAATCGACAAGATCAGAGTATTTTTAAATCTACTAGTTGGTGCTGAAACTGAGAGGAATATACATAGATGGCTTTCTTTCATTGATTCCTATATTCTGACCCTGTTCTCTTAATCTATTCTATTGTGTCTGTCAACAAAATTCTAATTAAAGGTACACTATATTTAAAGGGATAAATGTACTGAAGATAAATGTACTGAAAAACTCCACGAGAAAATCTGTTGGCCAGCAAGTGGGAGGGTTTTCAGGGGTTGAATGACATTTATTCAGAGAGCTCAAGGTAACCACACCTGCAGAGCGTGTTATTCGACTGAAAAATGTAAACCTGAATACCAAATAGTGAGAACAGAGTGCGTAAGAAAAGGAATACATTCCTAAATCAGGGATTAGGCCCATTGTGATTAATCTGGAGTTAGAATATGTAGGCTGGAAAAGGTCATTTCCATGCAAAACAACATGTGAGCATGTCAAATGTGGTGTCAAATGAATGCTAAGACTCTGTTTTTGATTCTTTTATTAAGACAAATGTTTCAACCATTTTCTATCCTAAATATTAGGAATAAGCAAATACTTTGATTTCTGGTCAAACAGATGGAAATCTATGAGAAAAAGTCTTAAAAGTTATTAGAAAAACATCAGAACACTATAATGTAAAGATCCCTGTCAACTAATTCTGTATCTTTAAGACATTTTCTAATTTCTCTCCCTCATGAGAAGGGAGGATAACTTCACAGAAGTAACAAGTTGTATTGGTTTTCTTCCGTTGAAGGAGAGGAGGACCAAAATGCAGCGTGGTTAGTGTTCAACATGCTTAATAAGGACAATAAACGTGAACACTACAAAATACAAAACAACAAATGTGGAAGGGGGGGGGGGGGGTGACTAACACCTGCCTCTGATTGAGAACCATATCAGGCCAAACATAGAAATAGACAAACTAGACATACAACATAGAATGCCCACTCAGCTCACGTCCTGACCAACACTAAAATAAAGAAAACACAAAAGAACTATAGAACGTGACACAAGTAAAGGTAGACATACCAATTAGTTCTAGTTTTTTTGCTGGTATCTATTTAATTGTATGAGTTATTAAGTGATTCAAACATGAATTATGTTACGATATTGGTAATAGAATTTCAGAAAAATCATTAATGGAATTATTCAAATTAAATTGGATACAATAGGATATCACAGTAGTCACAAAACACAGATGGGTCACCTGCTAAAGTCCTCCCTTCCACTGACAAACTGTTATGTTCAGCTCTTAGGGTCACCTGCTACTGTCCTCCCTGGCATGTTCTGCTCATAACTGTTTTCTTTCTCTTTCTGTCATCTGGTGGTCAAAGCAAGTCTGGACAAGCCCTCCCTCTCTCTCTATGCCTCTCTCTCTTCTCTCTCTCTCCAGTAAATGTCACCTTTCCAGGCTCTTATTGACCTGCCCATGAGCCCCCTCACTTTCCATTTCCTGTAAACCAGCATCCTTACCCACTGAGCACCGACCGACACCGGACGTCCATGGACGTTGAAAAGTAGTTGAAAAATGGTCATTTCGTCCTGGCCTTGATTTCAACGTCCCACAGACATCGTTTTTTCGAATCTGAACCAATCATAGACGTCTCTGTTTCACAAGTTTGGAGAGCATGGTACAGTACAGTAGAGCACAGTACAGCAAAGTAAAAAAATGTAAAGTTGCGTAGAGTGTTGCTCAGTACAGTAAAGTACAGTAAAGTACAGTCCTGTACTGTACTGTAGACAGTGGTGTAAATTACTTGAGTAAAAATACTTGAAAGTACTACTTAATGAGCGGTGCTCATTAAAATAATAGCCAGGGTGTAGAATAATACCCGAATACAAAAAGGAGGATATTGCATATTTCTACCTTTGTGCACCTTTTTGGATACATCACCATGAAGAGAATGTTATATCCATAATTATGTATTTCTGTGTAGTTCAGATCAGGGACCCATGATGAAATCTGTAACCGCAATTCAGTTACCGGGTGTAAATCCACTTCACTTATTGTAATTCAATAACCAAAATAGATGTTTTCAAAGTCAAGGTGTCATGTCATAGCTGACAGCCAATTATTTCAGCAGACATCTTAGAATTTTAGAGCAGATATTTTTGGAAAACGTGGTCACATGAAAAACTGAGGGAGATTTTACTAAAATTCTGTTACCAAATTTTGCATTGGCAAAGTTCTTCCAGTAAATGTGTTTTTGTCAAATAAAAACATGTTAAAAGTAGTCCTTGTGCATAGAGTTGCATGGTTTGTTAAACTTTGAAATCAGTGTTTTTTGTTTGGGATACAGTACATATTAAAGTGACATTTTTTTGTCTCAGCGCAATTCCATTTTCGTAGAATTGCCCAACACTTTATTTAGATTTTCATCTTGTCCTCTATCACTCTGGGGCCACATTTATCACTTGAATGCTGTTGTTAGCTGACCCAGAATTGACAATTCTGACCATATTTTCTCCCCTCCGAGAAAGCTCTCTTGCTGCACACCTTTAACTGTGGCTACAGCTGCTCTGCTCCCTCTGCCTGTCTGTCTGCAGCTGTCCCCCTTCTCACCGGGTCCCTCCCTCCCTCTATCCAGGGCCACATGGGCCCCAGTGACCCCTCTCTTGGACAGACATGAAAGGGCAGAGAGATAAAGCTTCCCTGGGCATGGCTGGACTGGGGCCCCTTGGCTGGCAGACCGCCTGAGCTCTAGCTCTGCTGTTGTTGTGGAATGTTGAGGGGTTCAGCTGGCAGAGTGCCCTCCCACCCACAGGGAAACGGGGGTCCAGGTTGGTGAGAGCAAAGTGGGCACAGTGGGCCATAGGTCGAAGTTGGGCATCGTCCCGGTGGTCCACGGCATTAGCGTGGTAATGGGACAGCAGAGTGTGTGTGTTAGAGTTTCATATTTTCCAGAGAGTCTACCAATTTTGCTTCCTGAGAAAATTGCATGAAATTACCGGGCATCCCGGTATTCCTGTTCAAACCAGAAGTGCTATTTAAAAGCATATAATACCAGCAACAAAAAAAAATGACATTATAATATTGTAAGTGGAGAAATATACACATTAATCTATCTTTTTATTTTTGTATTCATTGCAATTTAATCAACTCAAAGTTTTCTCAAATTCACCACACTATTTTGTTGTTGCCCAAAGGCCGGCAGATGGTGATATTGAGCTGTTTAATCTTACCGTCCAAAGGGAACGTATGGAGCCAGCTATGCACTCGTATCCCCCTGGACCGGTTCATACATAAAACATTCTCCATTCGGACTGCAAAGGCGTCGATTACCTCCTTAACTCGATTTATTGTCGATGAAGTGGGAAAAAACAGGAAAATATGCGTATTTTCTTTAAGGAACATCATTTTCCACCACCTAATTGCTAGTCATGGATGTGGCTGTTCGCGTTCAGCCAATCAGGTTGCAGCAGTCTGTTGTTTACCCTTGGTCTGAACTAGGGTAGCATTAGAATGCTAGGGTAGCATTAGCCACCCTACCATGGCGGTGGAACATTTGTTTTTTCCCTCCTTTTCAACATTAAATCGAGTTAAGGAGGAAATCGACGCCTTTGCAGCCTGAATGGAGAATGTTTTATGTACGAACCGGTCCACGGGGGAAATTAGTATATTGTCGGCTGCATATATTTCCTTTGGACAGTAAGATGAAATGACTCAATATCAACATCTGCTGGCCTTTGGGCTAATTTCGTTCATGTAGCGTAGATAGCCTAGGCCTATAGTTATGATGTCTAGTGAAAATGTGTTTTAGTCGACCTTGGACTGAAAGATGTCAGGCAGCTTGTTGACCCTTTTCTCTCCATTTGCACCTGGTTATTGGGGGAATTTGGGAAGGTTGTGGCTGTTTTTACTTCATGATAACCTGCTTATTGTGGTGACTGTCACATGGAACATAAGATTCTCTGCTAAACAAACAAGCCTAGGTTAGCGGAGATTCAGCAGTTGATCAATTGCCCACGAATCTGACCAGTATCCCACCGTGCTCCCACTTTTGTTAGCATAATATCATGAAACAATGTTGCAAATGTCTATTTCCTGAAGCGTTTTTTTTGTGGGAACAGTGTATCAGCCATTTTGTGATTAGAAACAGTTCATATTTGAGCCACTGCCAGTGCCACATAATACATGTTAGTGGAGATTTGAATGTGAGATGGAAATTGAGATTGGACATTGTCTACCATAACTGCGTCGAGAGGCTGTGTGTAGCCTGCACATACACTGCCTTCGGAAAGTATGCAAACCCCTTGATTTTTTCCATGTTTTGTTATGTTACAGCCTTACTCTAAAATTTATTAAAAAATCTCATCAATCTACACACAATACCCCAGAATGACAAACAGGTTTTTGGGGCCTCCCGGGGGACGCAGTCGTTAAGGGCGCAGTGGTTAAGGGCACGCCAGCTGTGCCACCAGAGTCTCTGGGTTCTCGCCCAGGCTCTGTCGTAACCGGTCGTAACCGGCCGCAACCGGGAGGTCCGTGGGGCGACGCACAATTGGCCTAGCGTCGTCCGGGTTAAGGAGGGCTTGGCCGGTTGGGATATCCTTGTCTCATTGCGCAACAGTGACTCCTGTGGCGGGCCGGGCGCAGTGTGCGCTAACCAAGGTTGCCAGGTGCACGGCACATTGGTGCGGCTGGCTTCCAGGTTGGATGCGCGCTGTGTTAAGAAGCAGCGCGGCTTGGTTGGGTTGTGTATCGGAGGATGCATGACTTTCAACCTTCGTCTCTCCCGAGCCCGTACAGGAGTTGTAGCGATGAGACAAGATAGTAGCTACTAAAACAATTGGATACCACGAAATTGGGGAGAAAAAGAGGGGTAAAATAAAAATAAATAAAAAAAAAACAGGTTTTTGGATGTTTAGCAAATGTATTAAAAAAAATAAAAAAATAAAATATCGTATTCAGACCCTTCGCTATGAGACTCTGTTTCCTCCTTGAAATATTTCTACAACTTGATTGGAGTCCACCTGTGGTAAATTGAAATGATTGGACATGATTTGGAAAGGCACACACCTGTCTACATAAGGTCCCACAGTTGACAGTGCATGTCAGAAAATAAACCACGAACGATTTGTCCGTAGAGCTCCGAGACAGGATTATGTTGAGAGCTGGCCGCCCGGCCAAACTGAGCAATCGGGGGAGAAGGTCCTTGGTCAGGAAGGTGACCATGAACTCGATGGTCGCTCTGACAGAGCTCCAGAGTGCCTCTGTAGAGATGGGAGAACCTTCCAGAAAGACAACCATCTCTGCAGCACTCCACCAATCAGGCCTTTATGGTACTGTGGCCAGACAGAAGCCACTCCTCAGTAAAAGGCACATGACAGCCCTCTTGGAGCATGAGACCATGAGAAACAAGATTCTCTAGTCTGATGAAACCAAGATTGAACTCTTCGGCCTGAATGCCAAGCTTCACGGCTGGAGGAAACCTGGCACCATCCCTACGGTGAAGCATGGTGGTGGCAGCATCATGCTGTGGGGATGTTTTTCAGGACTAGGGACTGGGAGACTAGTCAGGATTGAGGGAAAGATTTGTATTTGTGTTTGTATTTATTATGGATCCCCATAGCTACTCTTCCTGGGGTCCAGCAAAATTAAGGCAGTTGTTCAATTTTAAAAACATTATAATATATTCACTGTGTGCCCTCAGACCCCTACTCCACCACTACCACATATCTACAATACAAAATGAATGTGTTCATGTGTGTATAGTGCGTATGTTGTTGTGTGTGTGTATATGTATGTCTCTGTGCCTATGTTTGTGTTGCTTCACTGTCCCGCTGTTCAATGAGGTGTAAGTTTATCTGTTTTTTAAATCAAATTTTACTGCTTGCATCAGTTTCTTGATATGGAATAGAGTAGTAGTTCAGACAGCTCGTGCATTCAACATGTCAATTCCTCTCATAAATACAAGTAATGAGGAAGTCAATCTCTCCTCCACTTTAAGGCAGGAAAGATTGACATGCATATGATTAATGTTCGCTCTCTGTGTACATCCAAGGGCCAGCCGGGCTGCCCTGTTCTGAGCCAATTGCAATTTTCCTAAGTCCCTTTTTATGGAACCTGACCACATGACTGAACAGTAGTCCAGGTGTGACAAAACTAGGGCTTGTAGGACCTGCCTTGTTTATAGTGCTGTTAAGAAGGTAGAGCAGTGTGTTATTATGGACAGACTTCTCCCCATCTTACCTACTGTATCAATATGTTTTGACCATGACAACTTGCTCAATTTCCACGTTATTTATTACAATATTTAGGTGAGGTTTAGGGTTTAGTGAATGATTTCTCCCATATACAATGCTATTAGTTTTAGAAATATCTAGGACAAGTGGCGACCCATCATTCAGGGCAGGTGGGGCAGTTGCCTGGTTTGCATATTATTTTGGCATGGGGAACACCACATCACCGCCAAGTCTAAGGGTAGAGCTAGAAAGTTCTAGCCCCTTGGGTGCTGCCATACAGTTACATTAGAAGTGCCCATCCAAGAAGGCTCAAGGTGTCACGAACGTCGTCAGGGAAATGACTGGACCAAGGTGTGGTGAGCGTACATTTATTTTTTATTCTGAATGTCGCCAACAAAAACAAGACGCAACAAAAACGACCGTGAAGCTTACTAGGGCTATACAGGACACAAACAAAGTCAACTACCCACAACTAAGGTAGAAAAACAGGCTGCCTAAGTATGATTCCCAATCAGAGACAACGATAGACAGCTGTCCCTGATTGAGAACCGTACCCGGCCTAAACATAGAAACAGAAAACATAGAAATAAAGAAACTAGAATGCCCACCCTAGTCACACCCTGGCCTAACCAAAATAGAGAATAAAAGCCTCTCTGTCATTGGCCACAGATAAAATTACGTCAAATCACGTTATACAGTATGTACAGTAGCTTTGATTGTCAACATCATACTTTCAAAATCTTAGCTAGCAGTGATCATTATGAATCAAGTTGACAATCTACTAGCATATATTTTTTAATCCTTGTCATGTGAAGAGAAATAATGAAGAGAAATTATAGATAAAACCTATCGGTGCTCATCGTCCATTGGACATAAACTTTACACAACAAGTTGGAAATCGCAAATTCAACAATGAGTGGTTTGGAAGGAATCAGTGACAGTGTGACAGTGGCAACTGCAATGCAAGCATTGCAAAGCAATCACTAGCCTGCTATTCAGTGGAGTGGCTGTGTGGTCCCAAATCTGGGATTAAGGGGCTCTTTTCCAAGTTTAAAATTATAAACATTCAACTGTTAACTCGGAACTGCGAAAACTTGACATCAGTGAGTTCAAGACAACTGGGAAGTCGGGAATAAATGAGCTCCGACTTGGAAAATACGTTTTGAATGGTCATTCAAATTGGAATTGTTAATCTGGCCATCTTTCTAGAGCTACGACCTGAAGATCAATGAAGTCATCATGATTCAACCTTGTTTTTTCTGAGTTCCCAGTTGTCTTGAAAGCACCATAAATCCAGAGAATGCCAAACTTTGATGACAAAATTTGCCTACAAAGGACCGACGTGCCACCTTCCTGTTCAAGTGAGCACAGCCACAGTTTGTAGCCCATATGCCTCACCCTAATAATTTGGTCTATTTACCCCTCTTAATTTTGCCTACTGTTCTGACTTGGTGCTGCACATGTAGCCTATAACCTGTTTTAGAGAAATATAATCATCAAATATTGTCAGAGCTTTCATTGTCTGCTTATATGCCCCCTTTATTTATCCTAAGCTTCTGACTTGGTGTACAGGGAAAACACTGTAAGAACGGCCTATGTTCTGAATTCTGTCGCTGTACATTTCAAAAGTGCTAAACAAAAAGTTATATTGACTACGTCCGTCCTAGCTCGCTCATTAATGTCTTAATCGAAATGACAGATTGCCTCTTATCTGCTTGTTTTCCCCTTATGCCATAGTTGTACATCTCAATTGTCATTAGAAACCACATTTGTATAAGCAAGTCAGCCGTATCAGCTATGTTTTTTTTAAAGGCAGTAAATGAGGCTGAATTAACTGTTTCGCTGCCAGACAAGGCTCCGCTGATAGCCAGGTGTAGCAGTGGTAAGATGTTGGGACTGCTGTTGGGACAGCTTTATGTAGGCCCTAACAGTTTGTGGGCACCGTTTGTCACTTTTATAGTGCAATTAATGTATTGTTTAGTGTTGTTTTGTGTATTGGCTCTGCCGGCATGCATCCCACTTTTTTATTTTTTTGCCCCACCAACATGCTAAAATCAGCACTGTTTAGGACTAACTTATTCCTTGCCACCCACTCTGAAACTAACTGCAGCTCTTTGTTAAGTGTTGCAGTCATTTCAGTCACTGTAGTAGCTGACGTTTATAGTGTTGAGTCATCCGCAAACATAGACACACTGGCTTTACTCAAAGCCAGTTGCATGTCGTTAGTAAAGATTGTTAAAAGTAAGGGGCTTAGACAGCTGCCCTGGGGAACACCTGATTCTACCTGGATTATGTTGGAGAGGCCTCCATTAAAGAACACCCTCTGTGTTCTGCTAGACAGGTAACACTTTATTCACAATATATCAGGGGGTGTAGAGCCATAACACATACGTTTTTCCAGCAGCAGAATATGATCGATAATGTCAAAAGCCGCACTGAACTCTAACAATACAGCCCCCCTAATCTTTTTATCATCAATTTCTCTCAGCCAATCATCAGTCATTTGTGCAAGTGCTGTGCTTGTTGAATGTCCCTCCCTATAAGCGTAATGAAAGTCTGTTGTCAATTTGTTGACTGTAAAATAGCATTGTATCTGGTCAAACACAATTATTTCCAAAGGTTTACTAAGTATTGGTAACAGGCTGATTGATTCTTAGGTAGCGGAATTACTTTTTCTTCCCTCCAGGCCTGGTTGCACACACTTTCTAGTAGGCTTATATTGAAAATATGGCAAATAGGAATGGCAATATTGTCTGCTATTATCCTCAGTAATTTCCCATCAAAGTTGTCAGACCGCGGTGGCTTGTCATTGTAGATAGACAATAATATTTGTTTCACCTCTTCCAAACTCACTTTACGGAATTCAAAATTACAATGCTTGTCTTTCATAATTTGGTCAGATATACTTGGATATGTAGTGTCAGCGTTTGTTGCTGGCATGTCATGCCAAAGTTTGCTAATCTTGTCAATGAAAAAGTCATTAAAGTAGTAGGCAATGTCAGTCAGTTTTGTTATGATTAAATTAATGATGGGGCTGAATTAGCCTTTTTTCCCAAAATATAATTTAAGGTGCTACAAAGCTTTTTTTTTACCATCATTCTTTATGTTATTTATCTTTGTTTCATAGTGTAGATTTGTATTTATTTTTATTCCGTTTAGTCACATGATTTCTCAATTTGCAATATGTTTGCCAATCGGTTGTGCAGCCAGACTTATTTGCCATTCCTTTTGCCTCATCCCTCTCAACCATACAATTTTTAAATTCCTCATCAATCCACAAGGGTTGAACAGTTTTGACAGTCATGTTCTTAATGGGTGCATGCTTAATAGTAACTGGAAAAAGCCATTTCATAAATGTGTCAAGTAAAGTGTCTGTTTGCTCCTCATTACATACCAACAAATATTATTTATGTCAACTACATAGGAATCACTACAAAACCTTTAGTTTTCCTATATATGGCTGCTATATTGTGATTACTACATCCGATGGATCTGGATACTGCTTTCAAGCTAAATTCTGCACCATTAGTAAATATATGATCAATACATGTTGATGATTTCCTTCATCTGCTGTTTGTAACTACCCTGGAAGGTTGACTGATAACCTGAACCAGGTTGCAGGCACTGGTTACAGTTTGAAGCTTTTTCATGAGTGGGCAGATTTATGAAAGCCAGTCAATATTTAAAGCATTCAGAAAATGTACCTCTCGGTTGATATCACATACATTATCAAGCATTTCACACATTTCACACATATTATCCAGATACTAATTGTTAGCACTTGGTGGTCTATAGTGGAGAAAAGTACAGAGAGATCCTTGATTTAAAAAAAATTGCTCCAGAGCGCTCAGGACCTCAGACTGAGGCGAAGGTTCACCTTCCAACAGGACAACAACCCTAAGCACATAGCCAAGACAATGGCTTCGGTACAAGTCTCTGAATGTCCTTAAGTGGCCCAGCCAGAGCCCGGACTTGAACCCGATCAAACATCTCTCGAGAGACCTGAAAATATCTGTGCAGCAACGCTCCCTATCCAACCTGACAGAGCTTGAGAGGATCTGCAGAGAAGAATGGGAGAAACTCCCAAAATACAGGTGTGCAAAGCTTGTAGCGTCATACCCAAGAAGACTTGAGGCTGTAATCGCTGTCTAAGGTGCTTCAATAAAGGGTCTGAACACATAAGTAAGTGTGATCTTTAAAAATAAAAAAAATTTGAACGCACTTGCAAACATTTCTGGAAATCTGTTTTTCCTTTGTCATTATGGGGTATTGTGTGTAGATTGATGAGGGGAAACAACGATTTAATCCATTTTAGAATAAGGCTGGAAAAAGTCAGGGGGTCTGAACACTTTCCGAATGCACTGTATAGTAAGCAATTATATTTATAGAAGCCATGCACGTAGCCGAAGGGATGTTGTCTATAGGGGACATTATGTTGAATAAATGGTAGACTGCTAGCGCTGTGATGACTGCTCTAACGTTTGAATCTATAACTAGAGGACTCCTGATATCTCCAGGAGTAATAAGAATAATTTTTGTCTTATTCTGTTGTTGTCTAGTACTGCCTTTTTTGCTAGCTAGGGCCAGCTACTTGAATGTTGCTGTCTGTCTTCCTGGCCCTGGTGTGTGAATTTCTGAGTGCTCATAACTTGCAGTTGATTGTTGGGACATCAACCAGGAATAAGGGGCAGGGCAATTTGTGACTGTTGTTGTTTTAGTAATCATTGGCTGTTTTGGAGGGAGAGTATGGAAGGTGTGCTCTCAACCTTTGCTAGGAAATGAGCAATTAGTATTAGTACTTCAGTCTCCCCTGTTTTCTCAGCGGCAGCAGTGTCAGCAGCAGTTTCGTCTTCAAAATTAAGACTATCGCCAAAACAAAGACGGTTCTGCTGAGTTGTTCT
Source organism: Oncorhynchus mykiss (assembly GCF_057628025.1). Classification (NCBI taxonomy): domain Eukaryota; kingdom Metazoa; phylum Chordata; class Actinopteri; order Salmoniformes; family Salmonidae; genus Oncorhynchus; species Oncorhynchus mykiss. The sequence goes on along the minus strand of NC_143041.1, from coordinate 32,353,466 downwards.
GCGGAGTTATTCAAGGAAGCAAAGAGAGGAAGGCTCAACACCACTCTCTCCCTTGAGTATCTTACCTAGTAATTTTCAGATAATCTCGTTTTGCTCTTTTGTAGCTTTGTCAACTATGTGTTTTCTATACCTGTTCGCTCCTCTCCCTGTAAGCTTTACAGACACTCATCATCTCTTCATCTGACTACGTGTTCTCTCATAGACAGAGAGCATCTGGTCGTCATAGTGGTGGCACAGGGCTACTCATTTCTCCTAAGTGTTGTCATCTATCGCCCACCAGGTGCCCTTAAAGAGTTTCTCAATGAGCTTGACACCTTGATAAGCTATTTTCCTGACGATGGCTCACCGCTCTTTGTACTGGGTGACTTCAACTTCCCCACGTCTGACTTCGATTAATTTCCTTCCAACTTTTTCTTTCTCCTCCTTGCCTCTTGACCTCACTCTTTCCCAGTCCCCTCCCACTTACAAGGCAGGCAATTGTTTCCTTTTCTGTCTCCCTCTCCTCCAACCCTACCCACTCAGCCCCTACCCAGATGTTCATGCGCCGTCGCAATCTTCACTACTCTCTCCTCTTATATCCTATAATCTCTCCCTTCTGCTAAATCCTTCTCCCTCCTGACTCCTAATTCTGCCTTTTTCCACCTTACTCTCCTCCTTTTCTGCATCATATGACTCGCACTGTCCCCTTTCCTCCCGGCCGGCTCTCCCCTCTTGCTCCATGGTTGTGTGACCCATTGCGAGCTCACAGAATAGGACTGCAGGCAGCTGAGTGAAAACGGAGGAAATCTAAACTTCTGGGGGACCTATCATCCTTTCACTCCCTCCTCTTCCTCTGTAACCACTGCTAAAGCCACTTTCTACCACTCTAAATTTCAAGCCTGTGCCTCTAACACTAGGAAACTATTTTCCGCCTTCTTTTAAAACATTTAATCACGAGCTATTTAAAAATTATTTGGCTGCTGTACCCTGGGAGTTGATTTATCTAGAGGATGATTTAAATCACGCTACAGAATGTTTTATTGATTTGCTCACTGAGGTAATGTACCATCATGCCCCAGTAAGAAAGAGTACAGTTGGGGATAGTCCATCTCCATGGATTGATGATGAACTGGGTGAGGCTTTTTCTCAAAGAAATATGGCAAAAGTCTTAGCAGACAAATCAGAACTAGAAATTGATGAACAGAGTTATAGAACACCACGTAATTATGCAGTTAAATTAAATCGTAATAATTTTTATTTTATTTTACAACAAAAACAATTTTCTAAAAAGTATGGAATACAGTTAAGGGCTTACTTTGTACATCTATTTCATCATACCCATCTAGTGTGGAGGTTGGCAGGAGAACAATAACAAAACCAGCTGATATTGCCAATCATTTTGCAGATTTTTTTACAAAGCAAATTCATTTACTGAGCGATAATGTAAACACCCATTCTTCCAAATAAGCTATTGTCAAATGGATTGATGATCATATTATGAGCAAAAAAGCGACTCTTTTAGTCTACAAATAGTGTCAGTAGACTTCACTATGGCACAAGCCGATATGGTATCACCGCACGGGAGTTTTCCTACTGCCAGTAAACGTTTGTAGCAGGCGGGTCTAATGGCTGTTACAGGAACATTTCATTGGAAGTTGCGTACGGTGTAGCCTGCCGATTGGAGCAATGTCCTGGGGTTTGGCTGTGCAGGAAATTCCACATTTTATTTAGACAGACAAAAGGCTCTCAAGTCATCTAAAATAGCAATAGCCTATTCATATACACATTCAAATACATTTCATATAGTTTTACATAGGCCTGTAGACTCGACAAAATGAAAAATGGTCAGGATAGGGATAGCCCACATTTCCCTACGTCATGACGACTCGTAGGGCATGTAAATCTTTCCCTAAGAAAAATTCCATGCTACCTCCTTAAAACCATAATGCAATCATTTTTGAATTGGGTACAGTCATATCTAACTGACAGGAAACAGTCCACCTATTTCAATTGAACAGAACAAAGCAGCAAGGATTGTTTTAAGGTGGAGATATGGTTCTTCTGTTGTAGTCATGCTCAATGCTCTTGGTTGGTCATCAATCAACAAGATAATTGAAAAGAACATGCTTATTTGATGTCATAATATACACCATTTAAAACGGCCAAACTCTATTCACAACAGTATTCAGTTGGTAAGAGACAGACATTCAGTCAATACTAGAAATGGATTGTCCCCCTTCTATGTATTACCCAGACAGAAAAGAGAAATAGGCAATATAACATTTTGATTTAGAGCAATAAAGAAATTGAATAATTTATCTGAGCAAACCAGAAACCTTTCAAAATATAAATTCAAACAATGCTTGAAAACCATTTAAATATAATACATAGGAAAGTTGTGCTGGACTATGGTAGATGAAGAATCAATCTAGATTTTTAGACTGTTACAGTATTTATCTGGTCAGTATGTCCGTGTCTTATGTCTGTTTGTAACCGTGTGTTTTATGTGAAAATGTGATCGTATTATAAATTGTATTTTAACGTTTAAGGACTCTTGGGAAATTAGTCCAAATGAGGACTAAAAGAGATCCTAATAAAATAAAATAAAATCTCACTCCTCAATCCTCCACCCCCTCCCTCCTCCCTCTCTCGGACGACTTTGTCAACTACTTTGAAAAGAAGGTTGACCACATCCGCTTCTCATTCACTCAACCTAATGAGCCGACTGGTCCCACGCACACAGAAATACCCTACACCTTGACCTTTTTCTCCCCTCTCTCTCCAGATTAAATCCTGTGACTAGTAAAGTCCGGCCACCCGACAACCTGCCCGCTCGACCCCATACCCTCCTCCCTTCTCCAGACCATTTCTAAAAACATTCTCCCATTCCTTAATTCCCTCATAACCTCATCCCTGACCACTAGCTGCATCCCCACTGACTACAAAATGGCCAGAGTTGCTCCCCTCCTCAACAAAACAACACGACCCCTCTGACATCAAAAACTACAGACCGATATCCCTTCTTTCTTTTGTTTCCAAAACACTTGAGCGTGCTGTCTCTGACCAACTCTCTCAGAACGATCTTCTTGACCCTAACCAGTCAGGCTTTAAGACGGGTCACTCAACTGAGACTGCTCTTCTCTGTGTCACGGAGGCTCTCCTCACTGCCAGAGCTGACTCTCTCTCCTCTGTGTCACGGAGGCTCTCCAAACTTCTAGAGCTGACTCTCTCTCCTCTGTGTCACGGAGGCTCTCCTCACTGCCAGAGCTGACTCTCTCTCCTCTGTGTCACGGAGGCTCTCCACACTGCCAGAGCTGACTCTCTCTCCTCTGTGTCACGGAGGCTCTCCACACTGCCAGAGCTGACTCTCTCTCCTCTGTGTCACGGAGGCTCTCCACACTGCCAGAGCTGACTCTCTACTCTGTGTGATGGAGGCTCTCCTCACTGCCAGAGCTGACTCTCTCTCCTCTGTGTCACGGAGGCTCTCCACACTGCCAGAGCTGACTCTCTCCTCTGTGTCACGGAGGCTCTCCTCACTGCCAGAGCTGACTCTCTCTCCTCTGTGTCACGGAGGCTCTCCTCACTGCCAGAGCTGACTCTCTCTCCTCTGTGTCACGGAGGCTCTCCACACTGCCAGAGCTGACTCTCTCCTCTGTGTCACGGAGGCTCTCCACACTGCCAGAGCTGACTCTCTCTCCTCTGTGTCACGGAGGCTCTCCACACTGCCAGAGCTGACTCTCTCTCCTCTGTGTCACGGAGGCTCTCCACACTGCCAGAGCTGACTCTCTCTTCTCTGTTCTCATCCTCCTAAATCTAATCACTGCTTTCGAAAACTGTGGACCATTAGATCCTCCTCTCCACCCTCTCAGGGCTGGGCGTATCAGGCTCTACACATTCTTGGATTGCATCCTACCTGGCAGGCTGCTCCTACCAGGTGACGTGGAGAGGAGCTGGTTCTGCACCACGTACTCTCACTACTGGTGTCCCCCAGGGCTCTCTATACACCAATGCACTCGGCTCCGTCATATCCTCACATGGTCTCTCCTTTCATTGCTATGCGGATGACACTCACTACCTTTCTCCTTCCCCCTTCTGACACCCAGGTGGCGACATGCATCTCTGTGTGCCGGCAGATATCTCAGTTTGGATGTCGATCCACCACCTCAAGCTCAACCTCAACAAGATGGAGCTGCTCTTCCTCCCTCCCAAGACCTCTTCACCACATTTGACAACGCCACGGTGTCCCCGTCCCAGAGTGCAAAGAACCTTGACGTGACACTGGTTAACACCCTGTAGTTCTCTGCAAACATTGCAGTGACTCACTCTTGCAGGTTCATGATCTACAACATCCGTAGAATACGACCCTACCTCACACAGGAAACAGCGCAGGTCCTTCAAAGAGTATCTTAAATAACCTCACAGCACCCCACTCGCACCTCCTCCTCACCCCTCACCCTATAAAAAAAGAAGCTCTTTGTGAACTAACACTTTTTCCCCCTTACTAGCACTGACTTTGTTGATAGCTACTTTGAGGTAAAAATGTACTTACTATGACTGAGATGTGGTTGTCCCACCTAGCAGTCTTAAGATGAATTCACTAACTGTAAGTCGTTCTGGAGAAGAGCTTCTGCTAAGTGACTAAAATGTCAAGGTAAATGAATGAAGCCAGAGAGTTGATATGTTGCACGTGCATATTTTGTATTTTTGCATCTTGGCTAATTTGCCGTTCTCTTTCTCGGCATATCCTCTCACCAGTTGTGATATGTTCAAGGGATTGTTGAGAAGGGTAGGCTATGGCCATCTTTCTGAGCACTGATCTGTACAGACAGTTCCATTTCCCGTCATGCTGTTCATTGAAATAATTTATCAGCCTATAATTTACCAGTTTCTCAACATTATTTATCCCGGGAAACGAGAATGGGTTTGGGCGGGAAATCTCTGTATATCTCAATAACCCAGTTCCCGCTATTAAACCCTACCCAGCTAGCACATAACGTTCTGAGAACCATATGTTTCTTGGGGGGAATTTCAGTACTTTCAGTTTCAGTTTCTTCATGGTTCTATTTAAAGTCATATTTCCAGAATGTTCAGAGAACTTTAAGAAACAACATTCTGTGGAATTTCAGTACTTCATCATAACGTTTTCTGCAGGCTTCTTCATGATTCTATTTAAAGTCATGTTCTCAGAACGTTCAGAAACCATGTTCTGCTGTAGGAATTTCGTGATTTGGGTGGGTTTGGGTTTGGGTGGGTTGATTTGGGTGTGATTTGGGTGGGTTGTCTATGTTAGTGTTTCTATGATTTGCTAATTCTGTGTTTGGCCTGGTATGGTTCTCAATCAGAGGCAGCTGTCAATCATTGTCCCTGATTGAGAACCATATTTAGGGAGCCTGTTTTCTATTGTGTTTCGTGGGTGATTATTTTCTGTTTTCTGTTGTGTGTCTGCACCAGCCAGAACTGTTTTCTGTTGTGTGTCTGCACCATCCAGAACTGTTTTCTGTTGTGTGTCTGCACCAGCCAGAACTGTTTTCTGTTGTGTGTCTGCACCAGCCAGAACTGTTTTCTGTTGTGTGTCTGCACCATCCAGAACTGTTTTCTGTTGTGTGTCTGCACCAGCCAGAACTGTTTTCTGTTGTGTGTCTGCACCAGCCAGAACTGTTTTCTGTTGTCGGTTTACTGTTTTTGTTCAGTGTTCAAGTTCTTTCTTAAAAGATATGGCCACATACCACGCTGCACCTTGGTACTCTTCTCCTTCATACGACGACCGTTACAAAAGTCATGTTCTCAGAACACTAAGAATAAAACTTTCCATGACAACCATAAGAAAACACTTGTAACGTTCAAAGAACAGCATCAACAAAACTCTCTCTATCCTCTGTCTTGTGTTCAGGTGTGTTGGCTGTGCCTTAATTAGCGCAGCTTTCTATGAGTAAAAAAAAATGACATGGCATGCTTGCTCCATCCTGGAGGCGCAGTGGACTAATTGTAACGATCGTTGGTGGAAGAAGGTGAGGACCAAGGCGCAGCGTGGTACGTGTTCGTCATTTATTAAATAGAACTGAACACTAAATACAAAGTAACAAAAAGAACAGCAGAAACAGCTCCGTCAGGTACAAAAACACAAAACAGAAAGCAACTACCCACCAAACCCATGTGGGCAAGAGCTACCTAACTATGGTTCTCAATCAGAGACAACGATAGACAGCTGTCCCTGATTGAGAACCATAACCGGCCAAAAACAAAGAAATACAAAAACATAGAAAAGGGAACAGAATACCCACCCTAGTCACACCCTGGCCTAACCAAAATAGAGAATAAAAGCCTCTATGGCCAGGGTGTGACAATCCATGTATAGAGAAAACAACATCATCTGTTTTACCAGTCAGGAAACTTATGGCTTCGTTCCCAGAACCAATGGGAAACCAAAAACAGTTCTCACAACTTCCAAGGAACCAAACGTGCTAGCTAGGTAGTGTGTGTGTATGTTTGTGTCATGGCTGGGTTGGAGGTAGAGATAAGGACCATGTGGGACACATTTGACAGCATGCTTTAATGAACAGACAGCATCAGGAGAATTCCACTTGTTTTCTTAACATGTTTTCGCTCTTAGAATATGGAATGTAGCTTATAGCTTTCATTTATTTAAAATGGTCAACTAGTTCGTTATTTTCTGAAACATGAAGTACTTCTCTCAGAATACCAGCCCTTGAGGTTCTTTAGAGGTGTTTTGATACCGACCTATGATGCAAATGCATACAGTATAGGTAAAGAGGGGATGTGATTCTTTCCACTTGTGACAATTCAAGTACACATTGTAATTACAGTGTAACTCTTGTATATTGTTTTGAAATGCAGTAGCTGCCCAAGGTTGTTTATTGGCACAGGTAAGAACAAGACAACCTCCTTAGACATTAAATCCCCCTTGAACGTCAGACCTGAGTATTCAGGCCGTGAGATCACTTTTAAAGGCATTAATTAAGACTAATGATTGTCCAAGATACTCATTAATCAGAAAGCTCAGATCTAGCTAGATGACAAGAGAGAAAAGAGATGGAGAGATGGACATCTCAGGAAGGTAACTCCAGGGTGTGTGTGTGTGTGTGTGTGTGTGTGTGTGTATGTGTGTGTGTGTGTGTGTGTGTGTGTGTGTGTGTGTGTGTGTGTGTGTGTGCACTCGCGCTGTACATGACAGGGACACTTCTGGCCAGAGCCAGAGAAACAGAAGGGTTCAGGTCTCCACTGCAGAGAGTCTCTATTCCTTTTCAAGCTGTCCCTGTCCTCCTGCATCCCCCTGCTCTCCCCAAGGCCAGCACAATCTGGCCTTCACAGGTTGGGTCTGACTGCAGCTGCAGCCCCCTCTCCTCTGTTCTGCCCTCAATTTAGTTCCATGTTGGAACGGTTCAAATACTTTCAGATGGCAAACGTTCAAACGTCCTATCTTTTGGATGATCATAAATGAGAGTAATGATTTAGTTACATCATTTAGGTTTGAGATTAAACCCATACATACAGTAAGTACTTGTCTAAAACATCTAAACATATGTTTGTGTCTGTTATTGCTACGTTCACCACAGATTGCAGTGCTCTATATGTTTGCTATGACGTGAGCTTTACAATGTAAGACAGCGTCTGTTAGTAAGCCTGGCATATTACATACTCCCCATTTCTCACATGGCACACTGACACATCAAATCAAATATAACAAATCATATAGCTACTGCATATGGTGCATATCGGCACAATATGATTGTGGGGAGCCACCAATCAATGAAAGATAGATGTATTGCTTAAACTACACCAATCTTGACATATCATAAATGTTCCCTAACTTCCATTAACGGAGTCGTTTCCAGACAAAGTGGCCCGCGGCAGGTCTTCTGGACAAACCAGAGGGTCGACCTCTCCGTGTCTGCCTCTGGCCAATGCAGCTGTTACATGAAGGAGGCATTCGGAGTGTCATCTTGCCAGTGGTGCCACAAAGATCCTGAGGCAGCGGGCTGCTGTATGCTCTCCCCGTGACTCCCGTTTTCACTGCTCTCAGCTGCATGCTGTCGTGCCACTGGGTGCCATCAAATCTCATCACACATTGGTCCTCTAGTCAATGGTGCAACGTCTGGGAACCAAGCCATGTGTCAAGGTTATACTTGGGTGATGGCGGGCACAGGCAGGCATACCTTCTTCTCTGGAAGAGAATGAAGATAAATTAACTGTATTGCACATCCTCACCATGGGGGCTTGATCCAGAGCTAAAGACTCCATAACGCTATGATAATGACAACAGAGGAAAACATAAGGCCAACCTAGTGAGTGAGATTTTTGAAAGATGGTATGTCCACATCGCTGCTTTTTATAATGACACTGGCTCTGACCTTTCTATCTTTCATGGACACTTTAAAGGAGATGTGTCCTCCACCGCCACCCCTGGCAGAGCAAAATGAACAGTTTCCACTCTTTAGGGACATGTGGGGGGTCACTAGGGAGAACTGTGCTGTCCCGACTCCCAGTCCCCTGGGTCTCCCAGCTGCCTCGGCACCGCTGTGGGACCTCTGTCAGTCTCCTGAGTCAACACGGCTGGATAAGACTCCCTATACACTAACACACACAGCTGGAACGCCCCAGAGTCCCTCACATCCTCAATACTTTATTATCATGTGTTGTTTTTTGGGAACATTGTTGACTTTGCGGTTCCGGTGGGGCCATCATGACCTCTCACTGGGGAATAGTGGCTGTGGTGCACACATCTGGACATCCAGACTGTGTTTAGTTTTCAACAACTGGATAACATCCGTTCCTCCCACCACCACCACCACTCGCCTCTGTGGTGGTTCTGTCTCTGTCTTGAAGCCTGCATTGTTTGTCTTTGGTCCCCCTCAAGGCATTCTTCCTATGGCCCACAGTGTCCTTAGGGAAGCTAGGGGAATCTTCCCAAAGTCTTACTGCAAACTTGGAAACAAATATCTGTTTTCCTATGCATGAGGCGTGAGGGAGCACAGTTGCCAGACAACAATTTGTCTGTGTTATAACCTCTCTTGAGTCAAATAAAACTTTAATCAAAATGTTGATTTCCCAAAGAACAATATTGACAATAGTGGCACTACCTTTTACACTGTGATTGTGGTATAGAGAGAGACAAGAGAAAATATGTAGGCCATCCATTGGTTGATGTAGATGGACGATATGACCACGACGCAAAGCCACAAAATACTGTTGTAGATTCAACATATTTAAACACTATACATTTTTTTCAGTTGTTATTTAGTGCATTCCGAAAGTATTCAGACCCCTTCCATTTTTCCACATTTTGTTATGCTACAACCTTATTTTAAAGTGGATTAATGTCCCTCTTCAATCTACACACAATAAATAATGACACATAATGACAATGCAAAAACAGGTTTTAGAATGTTTAGCAAATGTATTACAAATAAAAAACAGAAATACCTTATTTACATAAGTATTCACACCCTTTGCTATGAGAATTTAAAATGAGCTCAGGTGCATCCTGTTTCCATTGATCTAGTAGAATGCCCAGATGGAAGCCACACCTCATTAAAAGATACATGACTGCCTGATTGGAGTTTGCCAAAAGGCACCTAAAGGACTCTGACTATGAGAAACAAGATTCTCTGGTCTGATGAAACCAAGATTGAACTCTTTGGCCTGAATGCCAAGCGTTACATGTGGAGGAAACCTGACACGATTCCCGCGGTTAAGCATGGTGGTGACAGCATCATGCTGTGTGGATATTTTTCAGTGGCAGGGACTGGGAGAATAGTCAGGATTGAGGGAAAGATGAACGGAGCAAAGTACAGAGAGATCCTTGTTGAAAACCTGCTCCATAGCGCTCAGGACCTCAGACTGGGACGAAGATTCACCTTCCAACAGGACAACTACCCTAAGCACACAGCCAAGACAACGCAGGAGTGGCTTCAGGACAAGCCTCTGAATGTCCTTGAGTGACCCAGCCAGAACCCGGACATGAACCCGATTGAACATATCTGGAGAGACCTGGAAATAGCTGTGCAGCGACACTCCCTATCCAACCTGACAGAGCTTGAGAGCATCTGCATAGAATAATAGGAGAAACTCCCCAAATACAGGTGTGCCAAGCCATACCAAAGAAGACTCAAGGCTGTAATCGCTGCCAAGGGTGCTTCAACAAAGTACTGAGTAAAGGGTCTAAATACTTATGTAAATGTGATATTTCAGTTTTTCTTTTTTATTACATTTGCAAACATTTCTAAAGCCCTGTTTTTGCATCACCATTATTGGGGTATTGTGTGTAGACTGATGAGGGGGGAAAACGATTTAATCCATTTCAGAATAAGGCTGTAACGTAACAAAATGTGGAAAAAGTCAAGGGGTCTGAATACTTCCAGAAAGTGTTGTATCCAAGTATTTATATGGAAAACTTTCTTCATGTTGCACATTAGTTGAAGCATCACTATGTTTTTTGAGAACATGTCTACAGATATAATTTTTTTGAGCCAGTTTACTTCAGCAGGAAAATAATGTGAATGTGAATAATTATGTGGATTATAATTAATGGACATTTTCGTAGGGGTTGATACATTTTTCGTAAGGAAAATCAAGTCTGAAATTTCCAAGTGGAAACTACAAACTTCAGAAGCCTTTTAAAACTCAAACTAGTGTTTTATTTCCCCTCCAAAAGGTGATCAAATTAAGATCCTGTAGAGGAGGTATGTTTAATGCTGCAGGTGTGGTTAGAAAGCAGAGGGTATATGCCCTCCATATGGTCATCAGCTTTCATGGAATTAGCACACTGTTGAGGTCTGAACTCTCTGGAGGTACCTTGGGAAGAGCCTTCACAGTATAACCCACTGAGAGGGTATTTACAGTAAGTTCCACCAGTGTCAAAGAAAAATGCCATGTGGAATCGACAGCGTGATTGAGAGCATGTCTCTTGGCAATTCTCTCAGAAATATGCTTGCGAAATGGAACAGTGGATTATATATTTTTTAATGTTTTTATTATTCTCATTCAAATGTAGATTTAGAAATTAGACACATTTTAGTGTCATTGTTTTGTAATCATTTGCAAATGACCTGAATTTGCAAATTATTATTATTTTTGATTATATCACTAACCCACGCCACATTTTGGATAATCAAAAACAACCCATGTCCAGTTGTTGTTTACGTTGGTGTCATTGGACAGTGGACAATGGTTGCCATGCAGTAGAAGATAGTCCCATGCAGGATGTCCAGACCAGGAGGTTCTCACCATCTGTCAGGAGGCTCTAAGCCGCGTGCAGCCCTGCACATGGAGGCCATGCTGATAAACCCTGGCAGATGCCATCTTAGTGGGCACCACAGCAAAACATACCCCAATCCACCCAACACCTAAACGATGCAGATGATGAAGCTCATTTTCGGACTCTGTTTATGCCATTAACATGTTTTTCCACAAATGGCCATGTCTCATGTTTACTAAATGTTTATTATATAAGTTTCATATATTTGTCCTTGCAAACCCACTCTAACACATCTGAGGTTGAAATCTAAGGCCTCATGAAAGCCACATCTGCCTCCCACCCCCTTCTTAAATACCTTCAACCACTAACATAAACTCAAGTCTTCCCACTGATGGATGGTTTGTTGGGGAGAAACCTACAAACAGGGGCACTTGCAATTTACCTGTCCTGAATAATGAGCAGAGAACTACATTCATTTAGCCTGGGGCTTACAGCTCGAACATCTGGCACAGTTGGCAGGCTAGCCATGGCAACCAATGTTGGAAGGCTTTCTATAGAAGGTCCAGATGCAGAGAGGGTAGAATTGGTACAAATGATACAGATGGAAGTGCTGGAACTGATGATCCAGTGGGCAGAGCCGACACTGTTGGCAAAGGTAGCTTGTCTCCAACAGCTGGCGCAGGTTAGGCATTCCTGGGAATTCATTCCACAAGGCAAATGTTCACACACACTGGCTGAGGTTGTGATTGTGGCTATGACACACACATCCACCCACCCACCCACCCACAAACAGCATAGGTAGGCCTTTCATCAATCAGTGTAGGAGGAGACAGATTGGTAAGAGCATAAAATACTCCTACACAGCCTCCCCTCTTATTTGGCACTCCCCACATGGAGCCACCATTACTGTGTGACTACTACTGGAAAGCTGTTTTTATTTGGGATTCATCTTGTGGCACCATACAGAAGCTACTTAATGTGATACGATTAGATACAGTAATCATGAGTGAGTGAGTGCTAGAGTGAGTGCTTGAGTGAGTGAGTGAGTGAGTGAGTGAGTGAGTGAGTGAGTGAGTGAGTGAGTGAGTGAGTCAGTGAGTCAGTGAGTCAGTGAGTGACTACCTGACTGAACTAAAAGAAGCTGGACCAGATGTATTGTGTTCTCGTGGCTAGGCAGCTCAGACAGACAGAGCTGTGCAGTACTGGCCCCTGCCCACTGATGGACATCTGGAAGGCAAATTGGTTAATGGCGCCTCCAAGCCAAGAGGTAGTCAGCCATTTCCTCCTCCAGCAATGCGAGGGCTGCCGCCGCATCTGTCCTCTGCCTACCCCTGGAAAACATCCCCCCTGAAGGCCATACTGGGCAGGGAGATGAGAGGGGAGTGCTGGCTTATCCATAGCCACATTTCCAGAGGGGACATAGTCGGGACTGCTGTGTCAATGGAAATTTCCATGCCATGTGGCAGTGAGGATAGAGGACACAGATCTTGAACATCGGTTGGTCAACTCCCTCAGAGTAAGGCAGTGTCTGACGTTATAACTCTGAAGTAAACTATTCTCTCCTCCAATACAACTTTTGAAGATATAGACAGCTAGAAATTAATTGGGTACCTTTGCGATTTTAAGTAAGGACTGTGAAATGTTTAACCTTTTAACAACATTCTTGCTGCGCTATGTCAATCTTGGCTAGAATTTGCAAACACCTGGTTGTATTGCACTGTCACATAATGAAGCACTGTTGCCACTTCAAAGTGTTGAAGTTTCTAAAGGGCCCACAGGGCCTACATTTGGCATGGGACACTGCACCCTGTCCAGATGTCGGAATTAGACAACAGCTGTGTGAGGAAATTAGCTCGGAGGCTAACATTTGTAATACCTTCATATTAAAGAGAAAGAGAATCCAAAACACACATCACAAATGCATGATTAGATGGGGTTTATCCACTAGACCCATCTAATCTTACAATAAATCAAACCACAAAGCCGCCGTCCATTACAGAGTTAAACGTTGCTGTAAATTTCACCAGCACCACGCTGTCATCATGAGAGATGCTTGATTGACAAACGTTAATCCAAAACAGATATGTCTAAAAACTGGGCCCCGCCATCTGTTGATAAACAAGTTAAGCACACAGTTGTGTCTCCTGATGCCTACACCCCAGAGAGCCCCCCCCCCCCCCCCCCCCCCTTCCCTAAACAGATGCTGCACCTCAAGAGGCTTTCTCTGGGCTCTGGGAGACAGCAGCTGTTCCCCTGGCCCAATGAGATGGGTGCCTTCGAAATGGATAATTCATGAATTATTTACACTCTGCAATATTGTCTTTAGTGGGTGCTAATCAACTCCCCAAGCCTAGCTCTTCTTCCCAAGCTCCCCCAGCTCAACATGATTGGTTACCTGAACATTCTTTTGGGGTTATTTTAAGGCTATATTTTCTCTTTCTATAAGCTTCCCATCATGATTCAACCATCCCTGTACTTTTACCAGCACATCCATCCATTATACAACACTCCATATGCATTGTATTAACTCTTCGTTTCACAGGTGACACAAGTCCACTTTCCTCTCTCCTCTGGTGGTTTTCCTGATCTTGTTTCATTCCAGACACACTCACCCTCAACCGCGAAGGAAGGGCTCTATGTTGGTGCAATATGGAAGGTGGCTTGGTGAATCTTTCACCTCCCAGTGTATACGGTAGTACCATCCATCATCCCTATGGAGAAAGAGGCAGGAGTATCCATCACATTCAAACAAGTGATCCTCTTATCCACTAACACAAGAGAAAATGGTTTGGCTCTGAGGCTTCACACAGACTGTGGCCAGTGGCATAGCAATATATTAGAAAGCATGGTGGCTGTATGGCTGCCATTATGTTGGGAAGCAGCGGGGCAGGCAGCCAGGTGTTTTTCAGGGCAGGTCACTTTATGCTCAGCACAGTCTATTCATCTGAAGCTCAGCTCTGGGGCTCAGTGTGAAATGAAATGACACTTTGGATAAAATATGGAAATAAAATATTCTGTGTATTCTCTATGTACTTAGACCAAGTCTAAATCAAATCTAGCTTTCTTGTAAGGACATTAAACATTGCAAGACACTTCAGAGAAAAACAACCATAATTAAAGATTGAAGGCTACTGTACAGGCAGACATTAAAATGGACATCAAAGTTAGTCGAAGTATTCAGACACAAGACCTCAGTAATGTGCCGCCCGCATGTATTCTCCTGTTCTCCATCATTGAGTTGTAAACCTTAATTTATGGCCCTGTACTTCCAGGGTAAAAGTGGATCACACCATATGGCCTGGTGCTTAATGTTAATTGTTATGAACGTTGATTGTTGAAATTGGCATGGCTCGGTCCTCTCAGAAGAGGCTTGTCATGAGAAAAACAACTCTGCTCTCTACTGTCCTTTGAGGGATAGCATTCTCTGAAGAGCTCCTCTTTCTCTCTCAACACCGCCTTCAATTTTCTTATAGTGAACTGCTATTAAGTAACACTTTAATATTAAATGTCCTTTTTCATTCCAATTTACTACATGTTTTCTATTGAAGGAATATAGATTTAATATTATCTATTTTTCCTAGCTGCCTCTCCAGTCTGTAGATGTAATACATATTTGACTCTCCAGTGGCATCCATGGCCTGATGCTTGGTTCTATCCTGGGCTTGGTAGTGAGGATCCACTGGCTCTCTGAGAGAGCTTCCTGGTTGTGAGAGAGAGGCTGGCCAGCTGTGTTGGTGGATGCAACCAAAGCTAATCTCATCAAAGGCGGCTGTGTATCAACATCTGCCTAATCCTATCCAAAGGCAGGCAGGCAGGCGCCACCCATAACATTCTTACCTCCAAGCTATATCTATTAGCATAATTATCATGGGCGCCCTGCCCTGCCCTGGGCAAATGGGATGTTGAGTGGAGGCCTACTAGGTTGAGCAACCTGGTCTCAGAGCATTTCGTATTATTCTGTACGTACATCCGAGACACTCCATTTATGATGATATGTTAAGTTTCATATGGTAAAGGGAGAACCCCTTTGGGTTCCATGTTAGAACCCTCTTTGGAAAGTGTTCTGGAGGTCTGAAGGACATTGAGGAGGATGTTGTGTACTCATGTGAAGAGACCCTCTGACAGACTGTCCTTGCTTAAAATGCGATTTTCGTTTTGTGCTCTTGGGTCTTTTTGGAATTGTGGTGGCATTTGCATCCCTCGCCATGAATAACACTTTAAAAAGGCAAATAGTTACACATAATACGTGTTTTTGTTTATATTGAACTGTTTAGCAATGATAAAACATATTGCAAGTCCTTCATAATGGAAAACTTTGTTTATGCACTGTTTAAAGTACATAAGGCAATTAAATTGGCTTGTCCCAATAGTGAGGAGTGGAGTTGTCGTGAAATATTTTGGGGATTTAGAGATATTTGAATCCTAGAAAGTAAACAAGTATATAATATATTGTATAATAAAAAATAATAAAAAAAGAAGGCTATTAAAATACTTTTTTTGTTACTAATGTGTCCTTAACCTACAGTGCCTTGCGAAAGTATTCGGCCCCCTTGAACTTTGCGAACTTTTCAAACATAAAGATATAAAGCTGTATTTTTTTGTGAAGAATCAACAACAAGTGGGACACAATCATGAAGTGGAACGACATTTATTGGATATTTCAAACTTTTTTAACAAATCAAAAACTGAAAAATTGGGCGTGCAAAATTATTCAGCCCCTTTACTTTCAGTGCAGCAAACTCTCTCCAGAAGTTCAGTGAGGATCTCTGAATGATCCAATGTTGACCTAAATGACTAATGATGATAAATACAATCCACCTGTGTGTAATCAAGTCTCCGTATAAATGCACCTGCACTGTGATAGTCTCAGAGGTCCGTTAAAAGCGCAGAGAGCATCATGAAGAACAAGGAACACACCAGGCAGGTCCGAGATACTGTTGTGAAGAAGTTTAAAGCCGGATTTGGATACAAAAAGATTTCCCAAGCTTTAAACATCCCAAGGAGCACTGTGCAAGCGATAATATTGAAATGGAAGGAGTATCAGACCACTGCAAATCTACCAAGACCTGGCCGTCCCTCTAAACTTTCAGCTCATACAAGGAGAAGACTGATCAGAGATGCAGCCAAGAGGCCCATGATCACTCTGGATGAACTGCAGAGATCTACAGCTGAGGTGGGAGACTCTGTCCATAGGACAACAATCAGTCGTATATTGCACAAATCTGGCCTTTATGGAAGAGTGGCAAGAAGAAAGCCATTTCTTAAAGATATCCATAAAAAGTGTTGTTTAAAGTTTGCCACAAGCCACCTGGGAGACACACCAAACATGTGGAAGAAGGTGCTCTGGTCAGATGAAACCAAAATTGAACTTTTTGGCAACATTGCAAAACGTTATGTTTGGCGTAAAAGCAACACAGCTGAACACACCATCCCCACTGTCAAACATGGTGGTGGCAGCATCATGGTTTGGGCCTGCTTTTCTTCAGCAGGGACAGGGAAGATGGTTAAAATTGATGGGAAGATGGATGGAGCCAAATACAGGACCATTCTGGAAGAAAACCTGATGGAGTCTGCAAAAGACCTGAGACTGGGACGGAGATTTGTCTTCCAACAAGACAATGATCCAAAACATAAAGCAAAATCTACAATGGAATGGTTCAAAAATAAACATATCCAGGTGTTAGAATGGCCAAGTCAAAGTCCAGACCTGAATCCAATCGAGAATCTGTGGAAAGAACTGAAAACTGCTGTTCACAAATGCTCTCCATCCAACCTCACTGAGCTCGAGCTGTTTTGCAAGGAGGAATGGGAAACAATTTCAGTCTCTCAATGTGCAAAACTGATAGAGACATACCCCAAGCGACTTACAGCTGTAATCGCAGCAAAAGGTGGCGCTACAAAGTATTAACTTAAGGGGGCTGAATAATTTTGCACGCCCAATTTTTCAGTTTTTGATTTGTTAAAAAAGTTTGAAATATCCAATAAATGTCGTTCCACTTCATGATTGTGTCCCACTTGTTGTTGATTCTTCACAAAAAAATACAGTTTTATATATTTATGTTTGAAGCCTGAAATGTGTCAAAAGGTCGCAAAGTTCAAGGGGGCCGAATACTTTCGCAAGGCACTGTATGTACGTGTATGGATAGGGGAAGCTAGTGTGTATTTTTGTGTGTTCGTGGGCAGGTGTGAGCAGGCATGGGTATGTGTGGGTAGGTGTGGTGTGTATCAAGTGTGGTGGTTGTATTGTTTTTGTGTTGTGTTTCTGTTTATATGGGTTTCATTATTGCTTTGTTGTTTGTACTTATATTTCCCCCAAAAAAATAGATTTAATTTTTTTTAAATGCTCTCAATTGTGCAGCTGTAGATCTTTTGGAGGATCTGAGGGCCCATGCCAAATCTTTTCAGCCTCCTGAGGGGAAAGAGGCTCTGTCATGCTCTCTTTACAACTGTGTGGGTGTGTGTGGACCATATTAATTACTTAGTGATGTGGACCCCAAGGAACTTGAAGCTCTCGACCCGCTCCACTACCGCCACATCGATGTCGATGGGGTCCTGCTCACCCCTCCGTTTCCTGTAGTCCACGATCAGCGCCTTTGTCTTGTTGACGTTGAGGGAAAGGTTGTTGTCCCTGGCACCACACTGCCATATCTCTGACTTCCTCCACATAGGCTGCTTCATTCATCGTTGGTGATCAGTCCTACCACCGCTGTGTCGTCAGCAAACTTGATGATGATGTTGGAGTTGTGCGCGGCCACGCAGTTGTGGGTGAAAAGGGAGTACAGGAGGGGACTAAGCACAAAAGCCTTGAGGGGCCCTCGTGATAATGTTCTGCTTTGCGGATGTGTTGTTTCCTACCCTGATAGCTTGGTGGAGGCCCATCAGGAAGTCCAGGATACAGTTGTAGAGGGAGCTATTTAGTTCCAGGGTCCTGAGCTTGGTGATGAGCTTGGAGGGGACTATGGTATTGAAAACTGAGTTGTAGTCAACAGCATTCTTACATAGGTATTCCATTTGTCCAGGTGGGTGAGGGCAGTGTGGAGTGCAATAGAGATTGCGTGATCTGTGGATCTGTTGGGGCGGTATGTGAATTGGAGTGTGTCCAAGGTGTCTGGGATGATGGTGTTGATTGATGTGAGCCATGACCAGCCTTTCAAAGCATTTCATGGCTATAGATGTGAGTGCTACGGGGCGATAGTCATTTAGGCAGGTTACCTTGGCGTTCTTAGGCACAGAGGGACTATGGTGGTCTGCTTAAAACAAGTTGGCATTACAGACCGGGTAAGGGATAGGTTGAAAATGTCAGTGAAGACACTCTTAGCTCTTAGTACCTGTACTGGTATTCCATCTGGCAAATATTGACCTGTTTAAAGCTCTTACTCACATTGGCTACGGAAAGCGAGATCATACAGTTGTCTGGAACAGCTGCTGCTCTCATGCATGGCTCAGTGTTGCTTGCCTCGAAGCAAGTATAGAAGGCATTTAGCGCTATTTAGGTCTCCCTTTGTAATCCGTGATAGTTTGCAAGCCCTGCCACATCCGTCGCGTAGTAGGATTTGATCTTAGTCCTGTATTGACACCTTGCCTGTTTGATGGCTGGTCGGAGATTTCTTAAAAGCATCTGGATTAGTATATTGCTCCTAAAAAGCGGCAGCTGTACCCTTTAGCTCAATGCAGATGTTGCCTGTAATCCATGGCCTCTGGTTGTGGTATGAATGTACGGTCACTGTGGGGGAAACGTCTTCGATGCACTTGTTAATGAAGCCGGTGACTGATGTGGTAAACTCCTCACTGTGACTGGATTAATCTGTTTGAGTTTTAGCTTGTAAGCAGGAAGCAAGAGGATAGACTTATGGTCACCGGCGAAGAGAAACGCTGCCTCTGAATATGCATTTTTTGTTTGATTATGGTCCTATACAGCTTGTTGAGTGTGGTCTTAGTGCCAGCAATGGTTTGTGGTGGTTAATAGAGCTACGAAAAATACAGATGAAAACTATCTTTGTAAATAGTATGGTCTGCAGTTTATCATGAGCTATTCTAACTCAGGCAAGCAAAAACTCTAAACATCCTTAACATTAGAGATTGCGCACCAGTTGTTGTTAACAAAGGGACACACCCCTCCTCCCTTTGTCTTACCCGAGTCTGCTGTCCAGTTTTGACAATGCATAGAAAAACCAGTGAGATGTATATCTATGTCCTCGTTCAGCCACGACTCTGAGAAACGTGGAATATTACAGTTTTTCAGATCTCGTTGATAGGATAGTCTCGAATGGAGCTCATTCAACTTGCTCTCCAGTGATTGCACGTTCGGCCAATAGATCAGAGGGCAATGGCGGTCTATTTGCTCGCCTACATAATCTTGTCAGGGTACCGGTTCACTTGCCTCTCTTTCACTGCCGCTTCCACTTTCGAGTCCCTGAGATTAGGGCCTGGTCCGGAGTAAGCAAAACATCCAGAGCTGCCAACTCATTGAAGTAGAAATTTTTGTCTAATACTAGGTTAGTGATCACTGTTCTGAAGTCCAGAAGCTGTTTTTAGTCATAGGAAATGATGGCGGAGACATTATGTATATAAAAAAGTTAAGATCAGCGTAAAAAAAACACAAAATAGCAGAATTGGTAACGATTCTGTAAGACAGCTGCTATCCATTGCAGCGCCAACTTGCTATCAAAGATATGCAAGGACCACACCCTTTTAGTATGTCAATCATTTAAGGATTCTATTGATCATGTGATGTGTAAATAAAAAGAGTCATTGGTGTTACTCAATTTAAATTAAATGATTAATAATATCATAAATGATTTCTAAAGGTAAATGACCATCGATTTGAGCATCTGTGGCCTTCATTGAAGAAAATCCTAAATTACCTACATTTTGTCATTGGTGTTACTATCATTGGTGTTGCTAGGCCTACTCAATTGGGTGGCACAATGTTGTCATAATGGTAAAAAAGTATTTAAAGTCATTAAACTATCATATTAGCTGATAAAATGGGAAGATGTTTGTTGTCTGTATTATGGTACATCTAGAAAGTACATTTTTTCCAAAATGCCATGATCAAATGACACCACAATTCAAGAACAAGTTGCCTCTTCTTTTAGCTTGCAATGTCGAATAGAACTACATAACAAAATCCTAACATAACTTTTGTGAGAGTATATAAAAGACATTGCCTTTTGGCATCGATGTCATGTAAACAAAGTGCAACAACGAAACAAATTAATCAAGACCTTATAAGGAACATTGACAAATCACTATGTCATCTGCAGTAAAAGGTATACCTTTTGGAATAAATCAATAATTGATTTATCATGATGCACTATTTATTAATTTATCATCATTAACAAAATGTATGTTGAATATTTGACTGCAATAGCGAGTGTCGATCATTATCAATTATGTTCTGCCTGTACTTTGACGATCAGAGAGAAGTGGAGTCCAAACATGGAATCCACAGTGACACCAAGAGGAAGGAATGCAGAAGGCTGTAGTATAATAACTGTAGATAGAGACAGGCCTTTTCTCACTGAGCTCTAGCTCTCTCTTTTCCTGAAATGAAAAATAACAGAGAAATGAATTTGCTTCTATATGTCAATATCCAACCTTATATTAAAGACACCTATAGGAAGGTAATAAATGCTTTACTATCAATAATAGTTGCAAAGAAATGCAATGCATTTGTGAAATGTTTAATATTCACATACATTATGTTGCTCAAAATTAAACTGGTGCCAAATCTAAGCATTTTCATCCTTTATATTTTTAGGTGTGAAAAGGACGTTTCTCAAAATCCTTCACTGCTCAATGAAAAGTAATCTTTGAAT
Source organism: Oncorhynchus mykiss (assembly GCF_057628025.1). Lineage (NCBI taxonomy): Eukaryota > Metazoa > Chordata > Actinopteri > Salmoniformes > Salmonidae > Oncorhynchus > Oncorhynchus mykiss. The sequence continues at coordinate 32,332,451 of NC_143041.1, read as the reverse complement.
GGGCAACAGAGTTATCTTTTCACATCTTTGACATAGGTTTTGAACAGGGAATTGCAGAAAGTATTACACAGTATCAAACATCTCTGTTTTTGGCACAACACTGTTCCAGCCAACATCTGTTGACTCAAAAAGAATGTTGGGATCAAAAGGAGTTGTAAAGTTAAAAGGTTTATGTAAATCACATGGGATTGTAAATGATGGAGGAGCACACAACTGGCTTCAGGTTTACACTACAGACGGTTATTTTGAGAGCATCTGGTTTGTACTGTACCTCTATTAATGATACACATTTCAGTTGTGAAAAAGTGAAACCGAAGTATCCATACAGATCATTCATGTCAAGTCATCCACAAATAGAGTCTTTATCAAAAGAAAGAGCACGTTTTTTAAAAACATTGTTCAAATATGGAAAAACTTTTAAAAATGGGTATTTTCTCTATCTGCTTGTTGTCTAACATCTTTAGAAGATAAATAAGTAGTTATTAATATAGGGTACATATTGACATATCATCACATCATTTTATGTGATAATTACTCAGAACTTTCCTATAATAATACCAAAACTCAGAATTGTGTATGTTCCAGAGAGAACAACGACTAGATTGTAATCTGTTACAAACAATGCTGGTAACATTCACTAATGGGTCACATAATGAGGTCATTACTTGCATTTAAAGATGTGGTTTAGTTTTGATTCAACACTGTGAATACATTAGGCTACATGTAGTAGTAGGACTGTGTGGTTGGTTTTGAACTGTATTAGTAACGCCAATTAGTTTACTGGGACGAATTTAGGAATCTAAATGTCCAGACTGGATTTCCACTAAGCCTCAACACAAACAACCTGCTATTTGTATTTTTAAACATATGGAACATACATAATACATGTCATCACACCACTTTGAACATTCATGAAATACCTGTCAATACATACACTTTTTGGGCACTACATCTTTATTCGATTTGATTCTAGTCCCAAGCTGATTCTCTTGTGCCCCAGATTTACGGACGGTCCTGCATGGGTGATTACTGCTCTGGCACTCAGTGCAACTTTTCACGTTGCTTACAAAACTGGATGCACTAATTAAAAGGCTAGAAATAGACTGAAGTTTGAACCTCCTTAATAATACAGTATATAGTGTTTTATAACGTGTTTATTACCTATAATATTTTCACAAGTCTCAGAATATAGCCCGAGGCTCACATCAAAGGAGACACGCATGTTAAGCATAGTGTTGCCCCTCTCTTAATAACATACAATATAGCCTACTACAAATAAAAATACAAAGTAGCCTATTCGTTTTGAAATGCTTTAGGCTAAATATTGACGTGAGAGTGGACGTATTCGACATAAAATCAAGACATGGTTATATGTCCCTAAGACACACTATCACTATCGAATGAAACTGATGATGGTTTATTATTGCCTAAATCAAGGGTTCTCAAAGTGATCTCATATAAATATATAGATTTATTTGAATTTATTTTTTCTTGACATTACATTTTTTTTAAATGAATATAACAACATATTAAACGAATTTCCCAGGGCCCGAGACTTGGTTTGTCCGGTGTCGATATATAATTTCTTGTATACATTTTTTTCCTTATCTCACTCGAGTTGTGTTCTGATTATGAGGGAATTTGCTATAACAAAAGGGGTCCCAGGCCCCAAAAAGTTTGAGAACCCCTAGCCTAAATTATACTATATAGCCCAGGACTACTAGGGCAGGCTACCATATTCATCATGACGTTATGTATGCATTGACTAACTAAGTTACTATTCGTGCAAAACCTATAGGCTACACCATGGCGATAGAAACATTACTATAGTCTGAAATAATAGCCTAGAAAGAAAATCACTTTATTCAAATAAATTAATGAACAATTGATTGTGATACCTTGATTTACTTTGCATGCTTCCACAACGCTGTCATTATACGCGTCAACTGCCTTATATTCGCAGACCTTGTCGTTGCAGTCCTAATTGTGTTACCGGTGACAAAAGTTTTTCTTTCAAGAATATGAATAACGTAATGCACCTGTTCCACGCTCCACTAGTCGAAGCCTGACTACAGTACCCACGACACCTTGCGCTCACTCTGTGCTCTGCGCCAGTCTGTTCAGGGAACCAGTTCGCTTAGCCTTTTTTCTGCCTTCTCACTGTTGCCTGGTGTCAACCTACGCCGAGAAGATATCCCTCCCTCTTCCCCCTTCAGCGGCTGCTTCCAATTTGCCTTCATTTTTCTTATCACGAGCACTATTGGCTTTTGTGCTGCCAGTCAGACGCCTCTACCGTAGCTGGAGTTGAGTAGCAACAGCTCGGAAACATCTGGCTGCCGCAGCCCTTCTCTCTCCGCTCGCTCGCTCCGTCTTTTTTGCCACTGCAGGTTGTTATGGAAATTTGTTGAAAGTCAATCTAGTTATTTTTCAACCCCAAGAGGATTTGACGAAGGAAGCAGGAAGACATTGGAGCTTGTTGTCTGTAAGTGCCTTTAATACCAGAGTCCGATTAAGGGTGATGAAAGGGGGTTAAAGAATGGAAGGGGAAAAAGTAACAATCCTTTGTAGCGTGTGTTGCGTTCATATAATAGTTGATATATTAGCTCCTTCGAGACCCTGTAGTGCCATAGTCTGCATAGCATCGGGGCCTGCTACAGAACTGCAATACTACTGATCGAACGTTTACTTTCTGCCACCATGGCTAGCTAGCTTGATTGCTTGGGTCAGTGTGTGTGTGTGCGCGCGAGAGATATTGTAGTCTTGCGAATGTTCTGTTGTGTTGCTGGCGACGGTCTTACATTCTGTAACCAGCAGCACAGATACATGTTGGTAGCCAGCCTATAGTCACCCTTGAGGACTAAGTTGTCTACAGAGCTTGACAGACACATTGATCAGATAGTTGCTTGTATCGAGAGTAACGTGTCATGTCCGGTTTCATGAAGTTTATAGAAGTAATGGCTAATTTCTGACAGTTGTTTCTTGGCTTTGGATATTTTTCTGTAGACAGCTATTACGATAAAAGGCAATGGCAAAATAGCCTAATGAAAATGCTATGCTGAAATGAATGATGTATCATTGGATAGTCTAGACTAGAGTGATGTGTGTGTGTGTGTGTGTTGCAAGTTGTAATATTAATGTTGCAACATTGTTACCAACATTCACTAGGGCTATTTAATGATGCATTCTACCATTTTCTGTGAAAGGAATATGTTCTGTGAAAAGTTATCATATCCGGAATCAGTAATATCGTAGCCTAATTATTTAGTTGCAACTCTAATTTTACAATTTTGCATGCAGAGTCGTTGAAACTTTGAAGGTTATGTATGAATAACATAATAAGATATCTGGCCAGAGATTTGTTCTTGTAGCCTATATTTTCGTGTTTCTCCTCCTCTTTCTTAAGTATAGGCTACACTCAGCATATATAGCAATTGATTCCTAAAGGTTTTGATCTTGTAAATATTCATAATAAACGTGTGGATTTTAATACCCTTATGTCAACAGGAACATTTTGAATATCTTGAATATCTATAGATATTAAGTTCATATCTATAAAGCCTACACAATAATGTGAATATGTTATATAGCCTACTGTTATTGTTTGATATGAATAATAATGGACTGTATATAGATGCGTCGTTGTGATCCACTCGCATAGCAGAGAAATAAATTAATTCCTTGTGGAATAAAAAGACCACCTGAAAAATTCACACGGAAGAGTGAAATACTTTCACCAAAGAAAGCCGAGGCTGTAGTCAGTTTTAGCCGGCCCAACAAGGAATAGTGTAGCTTTTGTTTAGAATCTCACTCATGAGGTCTATACTATTGTTCCCATTGTTACTTTTTAATTTTTTTCTGTCAATTGTATGAAGGGTTAGGGAAATGAATGATGGTAATGGTGAGGGCAGTGAACCGTAAAGAAGTCGAAAACAATATCAGCTGCGTGGGTCTGTCAGTTGCAAATGTGCTGTGCTGGCCTTTGTTTATGGTTACTGGAAGTTGAGCAGGCAGCAAAAAAAACTTGATGGTATTTAAATTCACTGAGCAGGAAACTAGTCTGGGAAACTAGGTTAGAAAAAGTGTTGGATTTCACACAGACCTATTTTCTAAAGTTCTCTTTTACTTTAGAGTAAAGAGGTAGGGGGAAGTTGGCTAGTTTTCCACACAAGCACCTCACTACATTTACCTCATTTTTTTTTTGAGAGAGGAGAGAAAAAGAAACAAAGTTGTATAAAGGAGAGGCTGGTGGCAAGAGTGTAGAGGAGTAGCATATGGCTGTAAAAGGAGCACAGCTGGAGGTAGCATTTCCATCTGAACATGATGTCAGAGCAGCTGACAGGCTGCCATCCCCCAGTCTTTTATTCTAACGCACAGACTGGGAGTTAGTGTGTGTGCGGATCTGTGTGCAGGAGGAGGTATCTCATTCCCCTCCAACATCTCCTCCACTTTGCATCTGTCTCTCACAGTTAGCTTTTTTTCTCTCATACCCCCTCATTGATTCTGCAAAAGAGCTGCAGCCGGCCCAGCTTTTCTACTACAGCGGACTTAATCAAGTTGATGCATACTGCAGGTACTGTCTATGGGAAAGGGTCCGGGGCACTGGGATGGTTTTGTTTTGTACGGGAAGCTCTGGCTTTTCCCAGTGTCTGGCTACTTTTAGTCAGAGCTCTATGGAAAGGGAAGTGAAAGATTTGTATGTGTACAGTAGTTGTGTACTGTAGCTAAGCAGGAGCCTGGTGTTTTTGTTGTCAGGAAGAGGTTTCCAAGTGAGATTTTAACTGATCTATTTGTTTGTGGGTATAGTTTTTCTCTGGTTTGTTGTGAGCAGGTTGGGCTTGGGGTTGATTGTTGGTCCTTTGATTGTTGAATATATGTTGAAATTATTATCCGTTTTTGGGGAAATTGTTTTCATTTGTTTCAACCAAAATATATTTCTTAATTTGTGTGAACTAAAAAAGCAATTTAACATGTTTTTATTGTCTGGTCAACACACTTACTTTCTGCTACTATCAACATGTTTGATATTTTTCCTCAAAGTTATTCTGGATAAACATCCCAGAACCATGTAAAAAAAAAAAAAAAAAAATCAATATGATCATTTTTACTAAGAACAAGTCAATGTCTTAAATCTAAATGGCTGTGAAATTACTCGAAAGCCCAATGTCCTCTTTCCCAGGCTTGTGTTCATTTTTTCTGTTGGTGGTGACTAATTTAGAACTTGCAGATTTGAGCTGCCTGAATTGGCTAGACAGCTGTAATCGCACTCCTTCTAGTCTTAATCTCTTTATCTGGGCAGCAGCTGCCATATGGCCCCAGTCAGCTGGATCAGATGTTTGTAAGCCTCCTTGTCCGTCCCTCTCTGTCCTCGCAGACCCCTAATTTGATCGCTGCTACCTTGTGAGTTGTCCTGCTATCTTTATTTTTAGCCATTTTAAGGATTAGGATTGATGTAGACTTCAGGGCACTTAGAGTGATTGTATTCTAAATCTTCAGTGCTGGTCTCTTTGAGAAGGATGTGCAGTTTCTTGAAAGATTTGGGGAGGGGGAGCGTGGGGTGGTGGGGGTTTGCTGGGGGGTTGGACATCCTTGTCCTTGTAAGCCTCTCATTAAAGAAAATCTGAACTCCGCTCCAATGAGGGGGATCGCACACTTGTTCACTCACATTGAAATGGGTTTATTTAACTGCTTTGGTTGATGTTCAGGCTCATGTATTATTTCAGACAAGAAAAAGCTATTTGGTTTATTTAGAAAAACTTCAGAGAAATATTAATAAAATATATTTTATGAATAGGATTCTCCTTTTTTTAATTGGATCTAACGAACAGTGGGAGTTAATAATAAATGCCCTTTTGTAATTTACCAACAAGGCAACTTGTTTTTCAAACCCTTAAATTCCGTGTCTACAGTCATCATTCTCAGTGTACTTAGGCCTCTGGAATAGGTAGCTTGTGTTTGTGAGGACTGTTTGTGTACCTGAAAGCCTGTTACCTAAAGAGGCTGGCCAGGCCAGTCCAAAGTGGGTTATTAAAAATAACCACACTAGGAGCTGAGAGAGTAAAAGCGTGGAAGCAGTTCAGTTAGCAGGCAGGCGGGCATCTGTGTGACCAGGAGGAGCTCAGCTGTTGAAGCCTCTCTGTGATCATGTGGAACGGCCATAGATCGCAGTCTAGAGCAACACCTCTCCCAAATATCATCTGGAAACATTTAGGTTTATGGCGCAATTAGACTTTATCAGTTTTTTATTTGGTGTTTGTGTCTGAAAGTTTGAATTTATTGATGGTAAAACATGTTAGACTTTAAAAGGAAAATGTCTCTGGTGATATTTTAGAGACATTTAGTTTTGTAGATATAGTTTAAAATTTCATGTGTAGGCTAACTTGTTTTAATCTGTTCCTTTTTGAATGCGAGTGAGTGCAATTGTGTGTGCATGAGGTGAGAGAGTAAGATCTGAGTGGATCCAGACAGGTTGTCTCCAAGCTGAAACAAAACAGTAGCTGTTCTAAAATAATGTGCCTCTAACATCTTCTGTCTGTTCTAGGTTATGAAGACAGCATGGAGTTCCCAGACCACAGCAGACATTTGCTACAGTGTCTGAGTGAACAGAGGCATCAGGGTTTCCTTTGTGATTCCACTGTGCTGGTCGGCGATGCCCAGTTCCGAGCCCATCGAGCAGTGCTGGCTTCATGCAGCATGTACTTCCATCTCTTTTACAAGGACCAGCTCGACAAAAGGGACATTGTTCATCTGAACAGCGACATTGTTACAGCCCCGGCGTTCGCTCTCCTGCTGGAGTTCATGTACGAGGGGAAGCTCCAGTTCAAAGCCCTGCCCGTGGAGGACGTGCTGGCTGCAGCCAGTTTCCTACATATGTACGACATAGTCAAGGTCTGCAAGAAGAAGCTGAAGTACAAAGCCACTGCGGAGGCAGACAGCACCAAGAAGGAGGAAGACGCCTCCAGCTGCTCTGACAAAGTAGAGAGCTTCTCTGAGGGCAGCACGGGCCACCCCGCAACGGCCGACCTACTGCCCAGTGACGATGAGGACCTGGAGGCCAAGCAGGACCCCAGCAACCTGTGGATGAGGCTGCCCTCTGACCGCCCGGGCACCCCAGCCACCGCCACCAGCCCAAGGGAGGCTGACACCCATGTCAGTCCCCCCAAACTGCAGTCCCCTGCCGGCAGCCCCAGCAGCTCTACTGGCTCCCTGTCCCGGAGGTCCCTGGGCTCCCGTGGCTCCCGAAGCTCCCGTAGCTCTCGCAGAGTGTCGGCGGATGCAGACTGTGTCCTGGACTTGTCTGTGAAGTCCAGCCTGACGGGGCCCAGCGAGGCCTTGTCCAACAACCCCTATTTCTGTGGCCGGGTGACGCCCGACAGCCTGCAGGGCACCCTGGTCCAGGTGAAGCAGGAGAAGAACACAGGCTCAGATGATGAGGGCCTGGTGAGTGGCGACTATGAGATGGACCACAGCGGGCCCAAAGCAACCCCTCCCAGAACCAACGGAGGACTGAACCACCACGGGGTCGGCAGCCATGCTCACAGACGCCTGGGCCTGGAGGCCCACCTCTCGGCCCTGCGTGATGCCTCCCTGGCCAGCGAGCTGGAGCGTGACGACAAGGTCAGCGATGATGACATGCTGGGGGGAGAGAGTGAGCGGGCCCAGGTCGAGGCAGCCAGCATCGACAGCACCCTGCTGCCCTACGTGTCCAACATGCTGAACGCTCCTCACACTCAGATCTTCATGTGCCCCCTGTGCAACAAGGTGTTTCCCAGTCCGCACATCCTCCAGATCCACCTCAGCACACACTTTCGCGAGCAGGAGGGTGTGCGCGCCAAGCCCGCCAGCGATGTCAATGTGCCCACCTGCTCCATCTGCGGCAAGACGTTCTCCTGCATGTACACCCTGAAGCGCCACGAGCGGACTCACTCCGGGGAGAAGCCGTACACGTGCACCACGTGCGGTAAGAGCTTCCAGTACTCCCACAACCTGAGCCGGCACGCTGTGGTGCACACCCGAGAGAAGCCACACGCCTGCAAATGGTGCGAGCGGCGCTTCACCCAGTCTGGGGACCTGTACCGCCACATCCGCAAGTTCCACTGCGAACTGGTCAACTCGCTCTCTGTCAAGAGCGAAGGCCTCAACCTCCCCAACCTTCACAGGGACTGGGCCATAGAGGATAGTTCTCAAGAACTGTGGAAGTGAAGCCTGCTGAAATGATCAGGACTTTGTTTTTAAGCTAAATGAGACAGGTGTCAGTGAAGGTTGGGCAGAGAGGTAAGGGGAGTTGGAGCAGGGTATGGGTGGGAGAGGGGTCTGAATCAGTCATGTTTCTTGTACGTAACATTGCAAAATCTTGTTAAATGGCACTTTAATAGCACATGAACATGTTACTACTGTTTTCTGTTCCAGTCCTTTGTTTTATTCTATTTTATTTGTTCTGATTTTGTTTAAAAAATGTATGTAAACATGACCGCTGGTATCAGTAGCCAGTGTTTAGTTATTTTTAGATTTCTTGTGTATATACACAAATGTCTATACACTCCTTAATCTAAGGCACACCTTCAATGACAACCATATGAAGTGTTCAGGTAATACACACTGAAGTTAGACTATTAGAATACACTAAACGGGTACTGTGATCATGAATATATACCAGTACACATACATGTGCGTATGCATACATGTGTGTATAGTGCACTACTCTAATTTCATTTTCAAATTTAATCTGTGTGAATGTGTGTGCGTTTTAAATTGTTTTACTCTGCAAAGAGGTCTGATTTAAATATAGCTACAAGCTTCTGTTCCTTAAGCTCTTGTACATTTTGACTTGTGATAGGAAACTTGACTGATGAAAGACAAATGGCACTCATGCAATGTACAGCTTCATTTTTCACATTAATTGAAGTATTTTCTAAAACCCTTTATAAATGATTATTTTAGAATTTCTTGAATCTCTATCTGCAGCTTTAAAACATCCTTTGTTGAACAGAATTTAATTTAAGTTGGCTGTATTCTATCGGTTTCTGTAGTGATTATATGGATTTATTTTTGGAAAATGGGATCTGTTATTGCATGAAGTCCAACCTGTATATTTGAAATGTGAATTGCTGTATTACTGTACACTGTAATTGAACAAATATAGAACAGACTATGTGAATACTCCAAGGGTGCAGTCTGTTAAAAAAAAAGTGAATTTTACAGCTATGGAAAATGCATGAATATGATTTATTGACCTTTTGTTGTAGTTTTTTTTTTGCATTTGAGGAGTGTATTTTAAATTAACTAATTATATTCTTAAGTAGTTTATTTCTTTTCTCTGCTCCTTTTGAGAGTCCGTTAGGACTCCTTTAAAATGTTCTGCTGGGCTGTGAAGATTTTTTTTGTCAATGCACTGGTCTTGGGTTTGAGTTTGTGTAACGGTATGTGAGGTGAAGCTTGTCGTCAGACAGACAGAGGTGGGCAGTGTGGGCAGAATGCCAGCAGTGACCTAACTAACAAACTAATCTACAGAAGATCTCCACTAGTGTGTTTGCCTCCCGTCCACACAGCACTTCGTCACCGTCTACTCTGCTGCATGGTGGTCAGGGAGTTAAGGTTCCCAACTGCTATATCTATCCAGTTAACGTTCTTCTTTGGTATTTTCTGCTCTCTCATTGACATCAAGTAAGCATTGTGGGTAATTGATTTATTTATATTTTCATTTGGCACTTGTTTCTAACTGTGTGGCCAATGAAAATGTGTCACACTTTTCTATCAGAGAGAGAGACTCACCTGCTCATATCTGAGTACTCCTGAAGGTTTATTCTGTTTCAAAACAAAGCTGAAGAATCGGAGAGCAGCACTATGCTTAACATCACGCTCCTAATTTGTATGTCTGTGTGTATCTGTTTGGATGCTCCTATGTACGTACTGTATGTCTGTGTGTATCTGTTTGGATGCTCCTATGTACGTACTGTATGTCTGTGTGTATCTGTTTGGATGCTCCTATGTACGTACTGTATGTATGCGCGCGTGTGTGTTTTGTACTGAAAGCGCAATCCTTACTTTTGAAGGGGGAGAATTGGCATGCTTGACTGCACCTTTTAAAGCTTATTTAACTGAGATTTATGCTGAAAAGATGCCTTTATGAAAATTATAGTTAAATTATAGATTCAAGAAATCATGGATACTATTACATTCAAGAGGTGAAATTGAATTAACTTTAAATTATAATTTATCATTTTTTAAATTAAATTTGAACTGTTCTTTATTTTAATATTTTATTTAGAACTTATTTTTTATTTCTTTTTAATGAATGAACATTCTGGGGAAAAAAATCTGCATTCAAAATACTTTTGTGTAGAAAGATCATGGAATCAAGTAAATGCCCATTCTTGAGAACTGTCAAACAAAAGCAAAACTTTAACTATACCCAACCTCAGATGATAGTAAGTAGAGCTATGAATGTCCGCACTTGTGGGGAGATACTGGCATGCCCACACTGGCCCGGGGGTTTGGTTTGCTCTTCAGAGGATGTGGTGGTGGCAGCATCAGCTGGTGACATGGGTGCTCCTTGCCAACTGCACACAGTGTCATGGCATTTTGCACAGTGGTAATTGATCTGTTTGCAACCACAAATATATCATGGAAAATATCACATGTGGATTAACTCTATTTGAAGACTTATTTACAATTATTGATGGCTTTTCTTATTGTACTTGACCGCCTTAAACTACTGTAAACAGCTTCTTTTTTTTCTCCACGTTAACACTGTAAGTTTGTAACTGGACTGTTTATTGACATTTTTAAAATAGAAGAAAGAAAGCTGTGAAATGACCTGATAAGCATCTCCATTTATCATCAATCCAACTTTGGTTACTTGAAAACAGGAAAGGTCCAGTGGGGGAAGAACATAAAAAAGTAGAAGACGATATATGAAGAGCTAGGAGGGGTGAATAGAAATACATCTGTTGAAAAGGACAATCACTGTCTGAAAAAGAAGCAGATTTTGATTCAAATATATTTGCTTCCCTGCGAGATTTTGTTTCTTTGACATTGTTATTTTTCTGGATTTAGACATTTTAGCTTTGACAATCATAGTATGTTTTATGTTCTCAAGGGGAGTAAATTCTAAGGCTGTTTAGTTTTGTACTTTTTTGGTGTGCTGTTGTTGAAATTTTCAAATTGTGTGCAAACTGCAATAAATTATAAGAACCTTAACTCAATTCCAATGTGAATTTGTGTATTTAATTTGTCACCGAGTAAATAACATGGGTACCATTCAGTCGGTGTTGCATTAACAGGCACAAAACTACAGCACATTTGGAAGATTACTTAAATGCTTATTAATATAGCTTAGAGCCACAGTCATATTTGAACACAAGGAAGATGTAATCTGTAGAAATTGATTTTTTTTCTTCTCCCATTTAGTCTGTGTTATAACAGACTAGAATCCAGAGGCCTGCCTATATGTATTAGATACAAGCTCAATCAAATGTTACAATTACACACAACCCTAAGTGTATCATGTAATGGGTTATCTAAGATATACCCACATGAGTTATTCAACATATTCTAGCATTGCTCTTCATAACAGTATCTATAGTGGCTGATTCTGTATAATGCATTTCCATATACTATATTTTTCAGCAATGAAAGTAAGAGAAGCGTTGGCATCATTTATTTTTCTATGCCATGTTGTGTGGGTGGGTGTGTGGGTGGGTGGGGAGGCTGTGGATCTAGATTGGGCCCAGGTTGGGCACAGTGTGGTGCCCTGCATGGCCAGTGCGTGTGTGTGGTGCTGATATATCTAGCTGTTGCACTGGGTAAGGCGTGGGCTGGACCTGAGAAAAAGTGCAGCAGCTTGTCGAGAACCACCCCCCTCAACACATACAGCCTCCTGCCAAAGCTCCTCAAGTACAGTTTTCCAAGAAACAAATCAGCTTTATCTAATGTCTTGCTGCTCTGCAAACCTGGCCTTACAGATGCATTAAAGACTGACCACTTTGAAGTACGTGAGTGTTATTCATTAGGGCATCGCTACAGATGGTCATATGCTGTAAGCCCCCCACCCCCACCAAGACTAACACCCTCATCTCCTAATTACTGGAAGATTTTCTTCTGTTTTCACAGGCATGATATTGTTTAAGAAACATGTAAGTGTTTGTAACTCTTTAAATGATTTATGTTGACTATAAAGAGAACTATATCAAGGCATAACATTCTTTCTAAACGGTTTAACTATTCATTACACCTTTATTTCTATTTTAAATGACTTAACTATTTTCACTTGTCCATGTAGTATTGCCCCACACATTGACTTGGTGCCCCCTGTATATAGCCTCTTCATTGTTCTTTTTTTATTACGTTTGACTAGTTTATTTGGTAAATGTTTTCTTAACTAATTCTTGAACGGCATTATTGGTTAAGGGCTTGTAAGTAAGCATTTCATGATAACCTGTTGTACTTGGCGCATGTGACAAATAAAATTTGATTTGATGATCACATTTGCCCCCTTTTCATTATTTAGTTAATTGAATGTCACTCCTTAGACAGGAGCAATGACGTCACGCTGACACTCAATTCCCCATAATAGTCATTAGAAATACAAAAAGATAACTGACAAAGGGATATATAAGTAACTATGTATTGTTTTAAAAGTGTCATGAAAAATAATGAACCTGTAACATACTTCATTATTGCTTCCTACACTGTTCCTGAACATCTGCTTGAAGAAGACAATTTGCTCTCAGATGGGGCTGAGTGTTTTGCTCTGAATTTAGGTCATTAATTTGTATCTGTCCTTTGTTTACTTAAGGAACGGGGACAAAAGGGCAGCTGCAGAAACATTTGGCTGTGCCGAAGGGTAGTGGCTCAACATGTTGGAATCGGCGACCAGCTTGGGCGACTGTCTGTAGCAGCTAAAACACAGAAGTTTGTGTGAGCCAGCCCTCTTCCAAGCTGTGAGCGCCTGGGCTGGGGAGAGACAAGCACATGCTTCCACAAGGCCAGCTATGGCTGTGAAGTTACAAACATCAGAACAAACTAGGACTGTACTAAGTGTCTAAATGGATGGATGTAAAAGAGTTTAGGACACCTTTTCACCATAAAAGGCTGATTTGCTTGAGATGATTGTTTGGCAACACTGTTGAGGTTAAAGAATTAGAAGTCTTGCAATAAATAGATTGTAATGAAGCTACAGGGGATACTGTTGCATCAGTATACTTGAGAAAACCTTCAATTGTGACGACAACCTTAACCTTTGCAGAAGGATTTTAATTGAGGTAAAATATCTAGAGAGCAAATATTGTACATAAAGAGGGAATAAAAATTATCTAACCAATAACCATACAAATCTAAACTTGCAGATTTTTCAATGCCAAATGCCATGAAATGTTTGCAGTTGTGCCGTGGAATTCAAACGGATTGCGTGACACATTAAGTCTTAAGAAAAAAGAAGTGTACAAGGGCAGAGCTTTTGTAAGGTTACAATAACAGACAGGAGGGAGGAATGTGTCTTTCTATCGATTGTCTGCGTATTTAAAAAGCAGCCATTGTCAAGCACTCAGCATAGAGACAGAAGGCTAGCAACAAGCGCCGTCTCCACCCAGACAATGCAGTTGTGCTCCTAGCCGGCAGGCTGGCAGAGAGAGGTGCAAGGGGGTTAGTTTTGGTGGGGAAAGGGGGGGGGGGGTCCCAGAGAGCTATCTGCTCTGACTGCACCCATGAACAAAAGAAGACGCAATTCGAACTTGAATGTCAGTGTCTCTGTCAGAGGGGCCCAGACCATACCCCTCCCCCCTCCACACACACGCACAAACACACAACGGCCCCCACTAACTCTTTCGCAGGCTCGTATGGGATGAGATTAAACTCCCTACAACTCTTTTGTGTGAGACTTTCGAGGAGTGGGAAAAATTGTCGTGCCACAACTAAGGCATTGGATGGAAAGAGGAAAGAGTGGACTGCGTGGGAATGCAGTTAATTGTGTGTCATTAGTATTTGTTTTGACACATGTATTTGTGTGTTTTGACACATGTTTATTTGTGTGTTGAAACATGTTTCATCTGTAGAAATTGTGACATACATGATACTCAGATATTGTAATATGTAACACAATCCTAGAATACATGGTTATTGTTTGTCTCAGGCATGGTAATACTAAGTTAGCGACTAAGTAAGATACTAATAAATAAATCTTATTCTATGAAAATGGGGCAGACTATGTGCAGAGTGCAGACATTATTGTGGCATTGCGGGCTGAGTGCTCTCTCGACTTTACCAGCTGTTGGTAGCAGTTCTGTCCAGTGCAGATAACTGGGCAGGAGGGCGTGTGATGTTGATAGGGGTCTTGGCAGGATTTTGATGTGTGCAACTCAGCACTTTTCTGGGCACATCGCTTGGTGCGACCTTAAGGGTCCACAAGCGGGGGGGGGGGGGGGGCTATGACAGGCAGGAGGAGGGTGAGTATGGGAACCTGCTGTACCGATGGCTATGACAGGCAGGAGGAGGGTGAGTATGGGAACCTGCTGTACCGATGGCTATGACAGGCAGGAGGGTGAGCATGGGAACCTGCTGTACAGATGGCTATGACAGGCAGGTGGGTGAGCATGGGAACCTGCTGTACAGATGGCTATGACAGGCAGGTGGGTGAGCATGGGAACCTGCTGTACAGATGGCTATGACAGGCAGGAGGAGGGTCAGTATGGGAACCTTCTGTAAAGATGGCTGACAGGCAGGAGGAGGGTGAGTATGGGAACCTGCTGTACAGATGGCTATGACAGGCAGGAGGGTGAGCATGGGAGCCTGCTGTACAGATGGCTATGACAGGCAGGAGGGTGAGCATGGGAACCTGCTGTACAGATGGCTATGACAGGAAGGAGGAGGGTGAACATGTGAACCTGCTGTACCGATGACTATGACAGGCAGGAGGGTGAGCATGGGAACCTGCTGTACCGATGGCTATGACAGGCAGGAGGGTGAGCATGGGAACCTGCTGTACAGATGGCTATGACAGGCAGGAGGAGGGTGAGCATGGGAACCTGCTGTACCGATGGCTATGACAGGCAGGAGGAGGGTGAGCATGGGAACCTGCTGTACAGATGGCTATGACAGGCAGGAGGAGGGTGAGCATGGGAACCTGCTGTACAGATGGCTATGACAGGCAGGAGTAGGGTGAGCATGGGAACCTGCTGTACAGATGGCTATGACAGGCAGGAGGAGGGTCAGTATGGGAACCTTCTGTAAAGATGGCTGACAGGCAGGAGGAGGGTGAGTATGGGAACCTGCTGTACAGATGGCTATGACAGGCAGGAGGGTGAGCATGGGAGCCTGCTGTACAGATGGCTATGACAGGCAGGAGGGTGAGCATGGGAACCTGCTGTACAGATGGCTATGACAGGAAGGAGGAGGGTGAGCATGGGAACCTGCTGTACCGATGGCTATGACAGGCAGGAGGGTGAGCATGGGAACCTGCTGTACAGATGGCTATGACAGGCAGGAGGAGGGTGAGCATGGGAACCTGCTGTACCGATGGCTATGACAGGCAGGAGGGTGAGCATGGGAACCTGCTGTACAGATGGCTATGACAGGCAGGAGGAGGGTGAGCATGGGAACCTGCTGTACAGATGGCTATGACAGGCAGGAGGAGGGTGAGCATGGGAACCTGCTGTACAGATGGCTATGACAGGCAGGAGGAGGGTGAGCATGGGAACCTGCTGTACAGATGGCTATGACAGGCAGGAGGAGGGTGAGCATGGGAACCTGCTGTACAGATGGCTATGACAGGCAGGAGGAGGGTGAGCATGGGAACCTGCTGTACCGATGGCCATGACAGGCAGGAGGGTGAGCATGGGAACCTGCTGTACAGATGGCTATGACAGGCAGGAGGAGGGTGAGCATGGGAACCTGCTGTACAGATGGCTATGACAGGCAGGAGGAGGGTGAGCATGGGAACCTGCTGTACTGATGGCTATGACAGGCAGGAGGAGGGTGAGCATATGACCTGCTGTACCGATGGCTATGACAGGCAGGAGGAGGGTGAGCATGGGAACCTGCTGTACAGATGGCTATGACAGGCAGGAGGAGGGTGAGCATGGGAACCTGCTGTACCGATGGCTATGACAGGCAGGAGGAGGGTGAGCATATGACCTGCTGTACCGATGGCTATGACAGGCAGGAGGAGGGTGAGCATGGGAACCTGCTGTACAGATGGCTATGACAGGCAGGAGGGTGAGCATGGGAACCTGCTGTACCGATGGCTATGACAGGCAGGAGGAGGGTGAGCATGGGAACCTGCTGTACCGATGGCTATGACAGGCAGGAGGAGGGTGAGCATGGGTATCTGCTGTACAGATGGCTATGACAGGCAGGAGGGTGAGCATGGGAACCTGCTGTACCGATGGCTATGACAGGCAGGAGGAGGGTGAGAATGGGTATCTGCTGTACAGATGGCTATGACAGGCAGGAAGGTGAGCATGGGAACCTGCTGTACAGATGGCTATGACAGGCAGGAGGAGGGTGAGCATGGGAACCTGCTGTACAGATGACTATGACAGGCAGGAGGAGGGTGAGCATGGGAACCTGCTGTACAGATGGCTATGACAGGCAGGAGGAGGGTGAGCATGGGAACCTGCTGTACAGATGGCTATGACAGGCAGGAGGAGGGTGAGCATGGGAACCTGCTGTACAGATGGCTATGACAGAGAGGTCACTATCCTTTACCAGGGAGAACTTTGTACTGTACCTAGTCTGAAACAACAGCTTGACATGGCAGAGCAACTTCTTGTCAATATATTCCATGTATTTCCCCTCAACACCAACTGAAGTTACAGTACATATTTTGACAGAGCACTGAATATCTTTACAGTAAACGATACAATATTTGTTAACTTAAATATGTAGCTTTTACACTTGAATACCGAATTAATCCTTCACAGCCTCCTGCAATTCATCTGTAGAGCACTTTGTCAGTATGGTCGAGACTTTATTATGTTGATATTTTTAGCTTATTGCAGAATTTTCTTTGTAACCAATATGTCAAAAAGAGCCAAATTTAGTACCAACATTTAGTACTGTTAGTATATGTTAGTACAAAACGAAGTAAACAGTACGTTGTGGACTATTCAGACTCCACAACATATTGACGTGTCTCTTCCCTAAGCCTATCCCTACCTAACCAATCAGAGCTGTTGTGTTGTAGATGCCCTTGGTGTTGTGGCGCTGATTACTGATCGGCTCAGTGTTGAGAGAGAGTGTGTGTGTGTGTGTGTGTGAGAAAGGTTTGGACAGACTGAAATGAGAGAGCCCCCCCTGCACACGTCAGTCTGCTCCAGACCTCTCCTGCTGCAAAGGTGTGACTCAGCAGGCAACACACACACACACACACACACACACACATGGGGGCGAGCCAAGAGAGAGGGCGTCTCCAGGGAGCAGGCAGGCAGCTGTGGGAGATGAGGAATCCAGCTTTCCTCCCAGTCTAATATCGTTCATCATAACTTTACCAATCACTGCTAAACAAAGGTAGTGACAGTTACAGTAGACAGGGAGGAGGACAGGTGTATCAAAATGATGCCCTTCCATGTACAGTAGAGGCTGGTGGGAGGAGCTATAAGAGTACGGGATTTTTGTAATGGCTGAAATGGAATCAATGGAATGGTACCAAACACATGGAAACAGTGTTTGACTTCATTCCATTTATTCCAGTCCAGCCATCAAAATGAGTCCGTCCTCCTATAGCTCCTCCAACCAGCACCTCTGATGTACAGTGACATGTGGGAGCTACCACCATTGTATATGAGCTACCACCATTGTATATGAGCCATGAGTCATCTGAATGTACCCATTACCTATATTGTTTAATCTGCTTGTTGTAGATCGTTTCATTCCACTGCTTTTCTATGACAGGTACAGTGTACTCAGACAGTAGCACTGTAATAAGCAGAGCAGTGATAAGGTGTTTGTGTGTGAGAGTAGTAAGCCCTTAATTCCTGTAACCTATGTATCCTTGCATAGTGTTTGTGTTTGAGCGTGTGTGGATGCTGCCTGTGTGGTTCAGGCCTGGTTCAGTGCAGGAACAGGAGTGTCACTATGTTCTCTCACCCCAAGATGCCAACCTCTCCGCTCCCTCCCAGCTCTGGCAAAGCAGGCCCCATCTGTCGCCCCCCCTCCCCTTCCCCCCCTCCCAACCTGCAGCAGTGCTGGGGTGGCCCCAGGCCCACTCCCAGGATTAATGCTTGCATCCTGATCTGGGTTAGAGAGGGAGAGACGTGGGCCCAGCCTGTAGGACCTGGCACAGCCAACGCAACACATTCTGCTGTATTATTTAAGGCAACATAATACCATCAGTCGGATATCAAAGGGAACTGTTGAAATGTGACATGGGGAGATTTGTCCAATATCGGGTTGCAAGTGCATTGTGCAACACAGGTACTGTATGCATGTTGTCCATAAGGAAAAGGCCTTATACGTGCTTTGTACATAGCATTCCTAGACAACATCTGACAGGAGCAAATGGAAGTGGGAGATATTGTGATAATATAAGTATGATTCTGTTGCTGAAATTGTGTAAAATAAGAAAATCAGGACTCTAGTTGTGTTATATTCAGACTTATTTAATTGACTATGCACTAGTGTCCACCGCTTGGGGCAATTAGCATATCTAACAAGATTCTTCTGGAACCAGATATACAGAGTCCTCACAGGGAGACCATTATCTCACACCTCTAGTAATCCCTCTCAGACCATAACTTACTAAAAGGCCAATACTAACTCAGATCAGAAAGGCTTGAAATCTAATGCTTCAGTTTCAGTCTGTCTCCTAACCAGTCTCTGTTACACCTGTACAGCTGTGATGTGGAAGCTTCAGAGAAGTGTTTGTTCCTACAGAAGGTCAGCTCTGAGCAGGCTGGACAGCATCCGTCATAATGTAAGGAGGAGCAGGCCTCTGTAGACGGCTGTGTGAGTTAACGACGGCGTCCTCTCCCCGACCACATCTGCACATTGCATTATCATTAGAGCTCCTACATCTCCCAGGATTGCTGACAAAGTGAACAATACCAACAATCACCCCCGTCAGCTGCAACCATATGGGCACCATACTTAGATTGCAGGGGGGGAAGCAAGTGTACTAGCATCTGTTTGGCTTTCAGAAGTTACGTTTCAAGATGAATTTCACTGTGCGAAGAAAGTTTATCTCCCTCCACCGCTCTCTCTCTCGGACAGTAAAATGTATTGCTAGGTGCACTCCTGTCTGCTGTATCTTGAAACTACCAGCAGCCCCTTAATGTGGTATCTTAATGGGGCTGAGGGTTTGTCTCCTGTCCCAGATGGTGGAACAAGGTGCTTTCCACAACTCCCTCAGAGACTTTGAATCCAGCTGGATTACATTTTTCCCCAAGATCAGCACCGGATTTCTACCGTTTTGACTGTAATTAGCTCTAACCCCAGCCTACACAGTGTCTTTAAAATAAAGATATAGAAACATGTTCTACCTTTCCTCTAATGGTATAATCTACAGAGTAAATTAAGAGACTTCAATAATGCCTTTAAAAACAACCTGAAGGTTGGATGTCACCTTCATAGGCGTTTAGGATGTTTATGAGTCAAGACTCATGGAAGGAGGATTTGCACACAATAAAATGATAAAAAATGATTATTGAATGGAAGTAGAATTCAGGCCTTGTAGAACATTTAACTCAGGTGGTACTGTACATCCACTCTGCTGTTATCATTCATGAAGTGTGCGGCTACTTTTTCCTGTTTCTCTTATTATTTTCTTTACAATACTAAAACTATTTCTACAGAATAATCATTGCACTAAATGTGACGACATTAGATGGTAAATGTCACTTCTGTATAATTGTCATTTTGACTAGTGGGCCCATCTTCCTCTGTTCCACAATATCAAATTGTCCTCCAAGCCTGTTAACATTCCAAAATGGACTTGCAAAGACTTGGGAATTTGTGTTTTCCCCAAACACCCTTCCGTGGTGTCAAGTCAACTGTCTAAGTATCTTCTGTAGGTTTTATTTCCGTGACGCTGAGAAGCCACCCAGCTCTTTTCAACCCCTTGCCCAAACAGGGCTATCCCTCCTGGGCAAATATTTAAAGTCAAAACAGCCCAGGGTCCATAAAGTTGCCGGGTGGTGTGGCTACATCTGTCAGAGGGGGGAGGGGGTTGTGGCCGCAGCAGCTGCCGGAACGAGTCTGGACACTGCTGACGCCAACACCTGTCCGTTCTGGAGACACAGGGCCGGCAAATGTCCAGCCACATGCAGCCACAGCCTCATGCTGCTGCTGTTACTCAAGACAGAATGTTGTTTCTGTTTCTGGCCGATGACGACCACCACTGAGTCGCACTATATGGAGATTAGAGGGGAAAGGCACTACTGTAAGTCACACTGGATAAGGGCATCTGCTAAATGACTCAAATGTTAATGTAAGGCTGTGAAAGTTTTGGAAATCCTGATTTTGTAATGTTTCTTTGTTGTACAGTTTGTTTTATTTACCATCAAATAAAACCATTGACATGGTAGATATTGACAGGAGAGACTGTATCAGGCAGGATTTCAAAGCTACTGTGCACAACAACCCCTGCTGTACACATGTAATGGTGATAGGCTTTCTACCGATCTGTCTCATTATCATCCACAGAAAACAAATGGATACACGTGCAATGACTAATGGACGCTTCCAGTCACTCAAACAAGAAGTATTTTTCATCCCCATGTCTTTTGCCCTTGTGTTGACTGTCAGAGACCCTGGCTGTGGTGAACCCTCCCCCCCTCCCAACCCATACTCCCCCTCCCAACCCCTACTCCCCCATCATACGTCCAATCAACTCGAACCCTTTCAACCCAGTCAGAGCAACAGCCACCACTACTACTCCCTCATGAATTCCCCCTTTCCACCCAGCCTCACTCTACCCAAGGCAGGCCCACCCCTCCTCCGACCCACCCCCATCTGCTGCCTCCCTACCCCCATTAGGGGGTGAGGGTCAGGGATCAGGCAGGCGTTGGCCTAGGCTGCCCCTCAGTAAACAGCTGCTGGGCTTCTCAGGCCAATAGAAGCAGCAGAGGAAGGGGAGGGCAGAGACAGCCACAGCAGCACAGCAGACGGCCACTGCCTCACATCTGCTCTAATGAGACCGTTATGGGCCACCTGGCCTGGCCTGTTTGGCCCAGGCTACAGGCCTACCACACTTGGATGGGGAAGCTGGCCCATTTGCCCACTGCCTGGTGATGGCTCATTCGTGACCCTAGCACTTATACTGACCAGACCATCAGGCCAGAGAGAGAGAGAGCGCGAGAGACCCCTTTGTGTGTATTCTAAACAGGGGGGGGGCATGCTTTTGGGCGTGTGCTTTTTTCAGTCAATGGGATGTGGCGAGAACGGATGCAGTGCGAAGTGTGGACCTCGTAACCTCAAACCACTTTCAAGTAGGACCTGTATAATCTAGGTTGTGGATGGTGACCATAGAGAACATACAATTAAACAATGCAATACACACACTGTATTATGGCTGTGAGGAACGCTTAAATAGACATTTAGATGAAGCCATAAAACTGTAAATTCTGTCCAAACTGCAGAGCGAGTGACCATAAAACCTTAAGCTAAACACAGGTTTTATTTGGTGGTGTAACTGCACATCCCCAGGCTTCTATAGCATTCTTTGTGTCTAGGCCACAGGTGAAAGGCAAACAAACTGTCTTGGTTCCCGCAGCACTAATTTGGATGTCTGTAGGATCTGCTTAACCCTCTAGTATAATACAGTGGTGGCTGGCAAACAGAGGCCTTACTCAAGGATTCAAATATGAAGGGCAAACAGAGTGGAGTGCCCTGGGATGTATTCATTAGTCAGACTTGGTTGCAAAACCTTATGCAACGGAAAGTTTACTCCAAATGGAAAACGTTTTACAACTTAAACAAGCTTCTATTATACAAATTCAGGTAGGACCCTCCCTGTTTCGTTTACCGTTAGCTTTCGTTTTGTTCCTAGTGTAAACGGTAAACTTCCTTTCTAAACCGGAAAGAGAAGCAACAGCCTGCTGTGTGATATGGTCTATCCGTGACTGGTCACACAATGGAGATGAGCTGAAGGCTGGCTGGCCTAAGCTTGACACCAATGCTCTGTGTTGTGTAGTAGCTCGAGCTGCTTGTTTTATGAAGGTGATACATACCTGTTTGTATGGGCAATGATCAGCTGTTCTTATCCATGTCCTATCCCTGGTTGAGGTTTCACCCTCCATCTCCCACCACGACTGGAATAACTGTTTTTATTTAGATGTAGTCAAATTAGCATGACCACTACTGATAACTAGAAGACAATGAAATTGAGTAAAATACTTGAGGAAAGAGTTGGTACAGTCTATCTTATAGGCATTATTAATCGTCATTGATAGTGCGAACTCCAAAGATTAATATAAAACTATCCGTTATCCCATTTAGTTGTCTAATTCTCAGCTAGCAGTGCGTATTGCAATTTGACAAATGAAATACTATTCCAAGGTAAATGTCTCCCTCTGGTGGACATGTAATGAGGTACACAGGCGATTGTGATGGATTATGCAGCAACCGTTAAGACAATATTTCCCTCGAAGAAATACGCAGATGAATTTGATATAGATATATATAAACTGACATTTACAATGTTTTTATTAGTTGGAATCTTGTTCTAGATTTGTATTGCCAGTTTGTCATTTTATTATTACTAAGAGTCAGACCAGTACTGTACAAATGACATTTGATAAACATGCACAACTTTCCCAGCCAGCACCACCATCTCCAAAAGCATATGCAACAAGCTACAACAAAACCAAGATAATGGTACTGAAGTGCTACGCTACACACACACACACACACACTTAATACAGCAGCGATACAACGCAGAACTGAAAGTAGGTAAATATTCTCAAAACGGAGAAAACCAACATGTGTGCAAATATGCGTTTACCTGTGTGTTCAAATGAAAAAAATATTCAAAAATTGGAGTTAGATGAAAAGTCTAGTCGTCATCATACCAATTAAATGTTTCTCTTTTAAACATGACACACTGATTAAAATGCTGGAACCAGTTTAAACGCTTTGGTTACTTTACTGAGATGAGTAACTTTGGAAGGCAGTACTGGGAAGGGATAAACAGTAAAGCAAACTATTAACATGGATTTATCGCCAAGATCAGGATATACTGTATACATTTCCCTCTTCATTTAAAGATATCCTGCCTTTGTCTCACCTTAACGAGCCAGTTAAGGACTATTCACATCAAAAACTTATTTTGCACCCTACATGCTTGTTTTTGGCTAAAGGAGGCTTGTGAACTAATTTTACATGTTGCTCATCAAAGCCTAATTAACAGACAACATTTTTGTGTTTGAATGGGAGCCAATGTTGAGCATAGGAGCCAAACATTCTTCCAACATGTTGAGCTGATATGGTGGGATAGAGAAAGCAAAATACTAAGCTGCCTTGAAGAGCGGGGCAGTAAGAGCAGGACCCTGTTTGACCATTTCAATATACGCTTCTTTCCTTGACATCACTGTAACATAGGTGAAAGCAATGGTCTAACCATCTTCTCACCTATCCACTCACTTACAGATGAGCCTCAAGGTAGAAATATACATTTTAGAGGTATTCAAACCCAAATCAAAATGTGTATTTATCACATCAAATAAAATCGTATTGGTCACACACACACACACACACACACCTGAAGCAGATGCTATTGCGGGTGTAGCGAACAGGTGTAGTAGACCAACAGTGAAATGCTTAGTTACGGGCCATTCCCAAGGGCCCAGGTTAAGATTTATGGTAAATAAAAACATGTCCGGAGGCATATAGTTTAGGATTAGCAGACAGAATGCAGACAGAATCACCTTGTATGGGGAGTTTCAGGTGGGTGTTGACACTAACAGGGTAAGTATCTCAACTGATTAGTTGCTGCTATATGTAAAGCAGAAAATGTTTAC
Organism: Oncorhynchus mykiss; assembly: GCF_057628025.1. Taxonomy (NCBI): domain Eukaryota; kingdom Metazoa; phylum Chordata; class Actinopteri; order Salmoniformes; family Salmonidae; genus Oncorhynchus; species Oncorhynchus mykiss. The sequence continues at coordinate 32,308,506 of NC_143041.1, read as the reverse complement.
CACATTGTGTGGCCTATGGGCAGGTCATCGGATAATCTATAGAAACAAGGATAAGCAGCATTTAAAGACATCCCATTAGTTTAATTTCCAGTGCATGTTTTCATCTTCACACCGAGTATACTTTAGCTGATATAATCACTGATATAATCTTAGAATCAAAAAGACACAGGAGAAGAACAAGACTGACATCATATAGGCCTAGCAGAGATAACTGCTCTACTGAAGACAGACCTAACAATGTACCTGACAGATAGTAACTATGTATTGTGACACTAGTTTGACACTTCCATATTTGAAAGAGAAAGCACTTCGCCACCAACGCAGAAACCCATTATTTCACAGGAGCCTACAGCCTTCTCTGTAGAAACCTACAGACACAAAGGCAAACTGATATTGTATGAGTAGTCCTCCATCTCTGCATGAATAGGCACCCTTCGAAAGCCAACCTTGAATACGCGCCTTTCCTAGTAACAATGTTTCCCTGAAAAATCAACCAATTCCGATGTTAATGTATGGATCGAGTACATAAACAGAAGAGATCCTTTCATGTCTTTAAAAGTCTTAATTTGAAATATTTAGATTGTATATCAGTGATGGGAAAACCCACGATTCAATTCCATTTCACTTAAACAGCTCCAGTTTATAAAAGCAAAAGTTCTATATGGTTGTTACTGAGTCAGGAGGCAATCTGCTGTCTAATACGCTACATCTGCAGAAAACCCCCACATCCAGCAGTTGCAGAAAATAATCCATCTTACCTAGTCCTAAAATCATTGAAATAGAAGTAAAATATATACACTGTTGTGATTGTGTAGAAGTCCTGAGACTAGAGTTCAGCATATCAACATCATGTGTTTGCGTTGGGAGTTTAAACTTAGAATAGCATTGAAATACATTCTTGCGTCATTTCAATGTGGCGTTTGATAGAAGATCACCTATCAAAATGTTAACTGACCCCTGTTTTAATGTCCAGTAGTAACACAGCTTTCTACTGTTTTGAAATAAAAACTCATTTCTAGTCAGCTGGGGAAATTACTAAGAGGTTGTTTGATTGTGACGCCTCTAAAATGCCCATTTAAGATTGTATCTCTAGTAATGGCAACTATGTTGCGTGGAACATTATAACATTATATCATTATAACAGTAGCAACATATTCTACATTTCCTGCCATTATTACAATTGTATACAGAGACATTGACAGTTGTCCATACAGAAACGGTGTATGTTAAGTTGCTCGTGTGGGTCGTTTCATGGCCATGGGCTCCTTGGCCCATGCTAGGCATAAGAACACATTTACACAAACTGTTTTCATCACAGAACAGGCACAGAAAATTGGTGTATGAATCAACCAAGTCCCACTGCAGTACTGTACACATGAACATGGTCATATCGTTTCTGACATTGGCTTGCAGACGGGTCAATGAATGACAGTGTCACACACCTGGATTTGAGTGTGGTTTTGTGTGTGATTTGAGTGTGTGTGGTGTGCAAGGATGTCAGGATAACAGATCCATAAAGAAAGGCCAGAGGCAGCTCTGAGGACTTTCTGACAAACCAAACATGGGGAGTAACAGACGTAGGCTGGCAAGCAACTGAACTGTACTTCCCTGTTAATGCCTGAGGAGGCCATTTTGAAGAGTCCCACACAGGTCTCCAGAGACAGAGAGAGAATAAGGAGAGAGCGGGATCATGGATAGGATGATAAGAGCATCCCCAGGAGCAGCTCCCAGGTTGGTGTCTGTGGTGTGGGAGTGAGTTGGGGACCGAGAGGAGTGGCATGTAGCATAGGACCAGTTTCCCAGGCCACTGGAACCAGGTAACCATCGGAAGAGAGGGGGGACTGAGGGTCTGGTCTGGTGGTGGCTGCAGTGTGGAGAAGACCTTAGAAGATCTGGATCATGGACTCCCGAGACTTGCCTACGCCAATCCATTTCACTGTGGGTGAAAAGTACTTATTGAATAGCTTTACCAATAAAACAACCAAATGTCCCCAAATATGGTCCACACCTGTGACCACTACAATGTATTTTCACCCCATCTGAATTAACCTGACATCTCCAGGTGTTTAGGAGAGGGGGGTTCTTACCGGGCACACCGAGGTGCTCCTCAATGTAGCGGACGTATTTCTGGGCGTTCTCTGGCAGCTCATCAAATGTTCTGGCGGTGGAGGTGTCACTGTTCCAACCTGGCAGGGTGTCATACTGAACCTCAACGCTCTGTAAGACTTCCTGGTTGGCTGGGGAGAGTTGGGTACAACGTCAGGCCATTGGCTGCCATAAACTTAAGACAACAGACTTGGAATACTGCAATTAAAAATATAGCATAGCTTCCTTATTCAGTTCACTTTATCCTCATTAACAAGTACAGAAGCATCATTGTTATTGTATTTATTGAGGATCCCCATTAGCTGCTGCCAATTGGTTGCTGTTTTGATGAGCAGCCTACCTGGAAAATTAGGTATATTTTCACCGTTCACAGAGTACGACACACCAACTTTGATCTCAGGGAGCACATCCAAGATGTCTAGTTTGGTGAGAGCTAAGCTGAATGGGAGGACAACAGAACATTGGGAGTTTAACAGGCATGTTCACCAACACCCAAATAGAGAATGTGTACAAAGCTGAAGTCTATTCAAGTACACTACATGGTATGTGGACACCGCTTAAAATGAGTTGATTCGGCTATTTCAACCGCACCCATTACTGACGGGTATATAAAATCTCCATGGACAAACATTGGCAGTAGAATGGCATTACTGAAGAGCTCAGTGACTTACAACGTGGCACCGTCATAGGATGACACTTTTACGACAGGTCAGTTTGTCAAATTGATGCCCTGCACCAGGTTATCTGTAAGTGCTGTTATTGTGAAGTGGAAACGTCTAGGAGTGACAGAGTTGCCATGAAGTGGTAGGCCACACAAGCTCAGAACCGGACCACTGAGCTCTGAAGCGCGTAAAAGTTGTCTGTCCTCAGTTGCAACACTCACTACAGAGTTAAAAACGGACTCTGGATGCAACGTGAGCACAATAACTATTCGTCAGGAGCTTTATGAAATGGGTTTCCATGGCCAAGCAGTCGCACACAAGCCTAAGATCCCCATACGTCAGCTGGAGTGGTGTAAAGCTCACCACCATTGGAATCTAGAGGAGTGGAAACGTGTTCTCTGGAGTGATGAATCACGAACTTGACCCCTGACCTCAACCCCATCGAACACCTTTGGGATGAATTGGAACGCCGACTGCAAGCCAGGCCTAGACACCCAACCTCACTAATGCTCTTGTGGCTGAATGGAAGCAAGTCCCTGCAGCAATGTTCCTCCATCTAGTGGAAAGCCTTCCCAGAAGAATGGAGGCTGTTATAACAGTGAAGGGGGGACCAAAATCATAATGCCCATGATTTTAGAATAAGATATTCGACAAGCAGGTGTCCACATACTTATATTGAGACAGTAAGTAAAAAGCGGGAGGTGTGGTGATTGACAGTACAGAGTTGAAGGGGGTGTGGGGACTCACGCAGTGAAGCCGTTGATCATGTGGGCATATTTGATGAGCACCAGGTCCAGCCAACCACATCTCCTTTTACGGCCCGTGGTTACACCCACTTCTTTCCCCCTTGTCTGCAGGAGCTCCCCAATGTCCTTGGAGAAGAAAACAGGCAGACCCTTAAGGCTCAGATTCACTTTAAGACCCTGACAAAGTCAAGCTTGAAATTTGTCCATTCTTCTGCCCTGTTCAGGTTGAGGAATTGGTTATTTTGGTTTTGCTGGGATTATTTCACAAGCGCTATCAGAGGGAATGGTTTAGCGACTATCCTTCCCAAAACCATTTGTTGTTTCAATACCCACATGCCTGAGCCTGTGGTGTTCACAGAACACTCACTGGAATTCAGAACACTGATGACTCAATCAGCAGCTATGCCATTCCCCCAACATTAACACTAGTCTACATTCCTCTACTCACACTGGAAACAGAGAGCAGGAAAGAATTTGCACCATGTGAACCAATTTGACTCTAGCCCGTAGCTTTCAAAGGCAAGAAGGCATGGCTTTCCTCAAGTTAGAAAGACAGGCTGACATTCTTACATTGAACTGCTCTGAGGGAAAGGCTCCGATGCCAACCCGGGTGGTGTAGGCCTTGACCACGCCATACACCTCACCCACGTTCTGGGGCGGCATGCCTAGCCCCGTACACACCCCGCCCACTGTGCAGTTAGACGAGGTCACGAAAGGGTATGTCCCTGGAAAAAAAACACAACATACCAAAACGATAAACATCTTATTTCCTCAGATGAAACAGATGACAAATTCATTCAACAGAGGATTATCATATCACAACAACTGTATTAACACAGCTTGTAATACGAGTAAAGGAAACTAAATGATTCAGTCTTAACATGCCATGCAAACAATCTGTCTGTGAGAGGTCTCTGACAGGTCTCTGTGACAGGTCTCTGTGACAGGTCTCTGTCTGCTTAAACAGAGGTGGACTTTCCAGTCCACACTAATGGGCCTTTCAGCTCAGAGGAAGGGAGGGAGAATTTCACCCCTCCCATACATGTCTGCACAGGTGCAAAAAACATTCTCCTTTATGCAAATAGCATTAGCACGGTCATACGACACCCCCCACTTTGACCTACTACCATTGTATCAATGAAAAAGAACATGGTGACCTTCAGTACATAGCAACCCTCTCTCTCATTAAGTTTTGTGTATGATCTCTAGAGTGCTTTGTGACTGAACAAATGAGGGAAAGTGACAATGACAAAGCAGCCAGCATTTCTCAGAGTCACGCATGGTGTAGGAGTGCTCTCTGGTGTTAGGCTCAGTGAACATGTTGTTCCAATCCTCTGACAGCTCTGATAACACTGTTTCAGTGGAATTAACTCACCAGTAGAAATTAGCTTGTTAAATTCAAAAGGGGTTAATTGGCCATTTACACAGTGACAGGGGTTAATTGACATTGACACAATGAAAATGGGGGATACTCACCGAAGTCAATATCCAAGAGGGCGGCGTTGGCTCCTTCCACCAGGATATTTTTGGGAGGTCCATGTAAGGCCCCGTACATGTAAAAGACCCCGTCTCTCACCATAGGCTTTACCTTCTCCACGTAATCCTGGACAAGAACACACCACGCAAACACTTGACCCAAGAATCACACTGACATGTAGGACATAACCCCTATGTTAAACCAGTGATGATAACTTTATTCAACTGATATGGAGGACCTGTAGCTCACCCTCAACTTCGACAACTCCCCATCGATGTCAATCACCAGGGTCGGATACATAGACTGATACTGCGAGGCTAAGACTTTAAATCTACAAAAAATAGACGTCACAGTTACATTTTCACCTAACTGGAGCTAGTTGTACTCTGAATAAAAGGATAGTGATTGTTGGCCATATGCGGACAAGGCCACACCCTCACCTTTCAGAGAACTGCGTGAAGTCAGACATGAGATCACATATCCGGAGGCCGCTGCGGGCTGCTTTGGCTGAGTACACCGGGCCAATCCCCTTTTTCGTTGTTCCGAGGCTGGGTGATGAATACGAAGTAACAAAGTAAATCATTAACAATACTGAGTCACTGACTGTCCTTCAGCCAGTATGTGTGTGTAGGGTCAGACATGTGACAGTTGTAGGGAAGTAGCTAGGCCAGGGGACTTTTCATGGGGCTGGAACGTCACCTGCTGCTGACTGAAACAATGTAGCTGCAATAAGGGTTGGAGAGCATCACAGTCACATGGTGCTGCTAGGGGATATCTGGTGACGTCAGGTCCCTGGTCTGATGTAAGGTAAGGTATGACTTCATGTGGGAAAATACTTATCAGTGGGAAATAAGTGGTCTTCTGGAACTGAGAGAGTATCATGAGTACTAACACCTTCAGTAAAGATACTAAAAGAATGCAGGACAGGTCCACCATGAGACAAGTCACGCTCAAACTACAGATGTAATCCAAGCCTGTTTTAACTTGGTTATCTGCCTCTCTCAGAGGTAAGAGTGAAGTTGTAATGCCTTAAGGTGTTGAAATTCCACAACTTGTGATATAAGCCTATAATGAGTGACTTGCCCTTTTACTACCCATGGGAGAGAAACGGGCACAATAACTAGCTGTTGAACATGTACCAACGCTGCAGATTGTTTTACACAAGAATTCTAATCGGGGCGGTGGGCTTATTTTGATGCCCAACAAAAGCTTAAAATGCCCAGCATATCAGAGCGATGTCCCGAGTCTAAGCCTGTGCTTACCACCCTCTTCTCAGAACTAGATTGGGCATCTCCATTACATGACTAACTGGTTACTGGTAAACTGGTAAACTGCAATAGCTACATTACTAACTGGTAACAGTAACCTCTAATAGCTACAGTGTAGGATTTGTTTGCTTCTTCCAGATGACATTGTCAGATAGTTTCTTTCCTGTTCTATTTCCAAACATGAGTAATACAATGATGTATCACTCACTATATGGGAGATCATGAAGGTTTACCATTGCATTAACCCCAGACTACAGTACAAGCACATCATCGTCACATTTCCTTCAGGCAGCACTCAAGGCAAAACTTTTCAAATACTGAAAACAGCTCCACAACAATGGTGCAGAGAGAGAAAAAAAAGTGCTATTTAATATTTGACATCTCTGGAGATTTCGCAGTCAGTGGAGGTTGTTTCAGTACTTATGCTACACTTACTAAGCTAAAAATGTTTTTACTGGGTATCTGCCATAGGACAGGGGAATCTTGTTTTTCAGCTCTGCTTCAAGCTGAAGTCAGTTGAGGTTGTTTCATCTAAGACTACACGTTTAGAAGGGCTAATATACTACACAATCGCCCATAGGAGAGGGAAATCCTGTTTTTCAGCGCTGCTGCAAGCCAAACCATTACTGAGCCATACTCTCTAATCCAGGAGAATGACAGGTGGTAGGTAGGGTTCTTACTTCTTGCCTGCTTGCTCTTGTCTCTGCTGCTCTTGCACACCGTCGACCGCTTGGTGGAAATCAAAAACTGTGGGAGGTAGAGAAGGGCAAACTCACAATCCTGTCACTTCACCCCCTTTTCTGCTCCTTACTAAAACCCTAGCGCCCCAATTATCTCCCCTCTCTCCCGGAAGTGTGCCCTTGTGCAGTTGACTCCTCCCGACACATTTAAAAGCATTGGATTGGTATAAGCTTGGATGAGAAGGAGTTGGAGAATCAACAATAAACTTACACCAATACTTTCCTTTTTAATCCATGAAGGGAAGTGAACAGTAGAGTCTCTCATCCAGTCAGAAATGGCCCCTCTTTCTCACACTAGTCCCTAAAGCGGCGTGCAAAGTCACTACTACGCAATCTCTGTTTATAAGAAGTGTCCTTTTTTGGCACCTCGCTGCGTTGACTTAACCGTTTGGCACTTCTTTGACAATGAGCAGGGAGACAAAATGACTCAAGGCACAACAAGTCTAGTGGAGCAGAGTTCACCACTCAAAGGGTAAAGAAATCTGTACATACTAAGGACCAATAACAACGCAACAATCAATTCACAGCTAAGGCAGTTTGCCTAATTTCTGTGAGTAAAATGTAATCATTTTTTCCCTCCACACCTATTCAGATAGCAAAATGGGCCGAGTACAGGCTAGTGGAAGGAGAAGACTGAATAACGTAGCCTAATACAAGTCATTCTGATTTTACAAAAAAATGTGCTATTTAACATTCAGAGCAAACATGACTTATCCTGGAAAACAAAGCCAGTTCACCGATATAAAAACAGGCCTTCGGAGTGCATCTTAGGTCAAATCAGTCCTAATGTATGCATAAAATACAAAAGGGCCCCAAAATAGCTAAGATAATTAATTGGCCACTTTCATCCCCCAACCCCCATATAACAGAAACATGTTCCCCACGAAAGCCATGCAGCACTTTTATTCGCTCGTTTATGAGGAACTCTTCTGGGCACCAGCTTTACACTGACACTGGCATTCACTAGCTAAGAGACCAACTGTTGATACTCAAAACACTAATGCATTCATGATGAAAAGAAAAACATTGATGATAGAAATTAAGCAGACTCATTATTCCCTTTAACAGCCAAACATGAGCATTGCACATCTGTCTCCAGTCCTACAGCCTTATAAACTCAGCAAAAAAAGAAACGTCCCCTCACTGTCATCTGCGTTTATTTTCAGCAAACTTAACATGAGTAAATATTTGTATGAACATAACAAGTCTCCGTGTAGCGCTGTCTTAGGCGTCTCACAGTACGGACATTGCAATTTATTGCCTTGGCCACATCTGCAGTTCTCATGCCTCCTTGCAGCATGCCTAAGACACGTTCATGCAGATGAGCATGGACCCTGGGTATCTTTCTTTTTGTGTTTTTCAGAGTCAGTAGAAAGGCCTCTCCAGTGTTCGAAGTTTTCATAACGGTGACCTTAATTGCATACCTTCTGTAGGCTGTTAGTGTTTTAACAACCGTTCCACAGGTGCATGTTCATTAACTGTTCATGGTTCATTGATCAAGCATGGGAAACAGTGTTAAACCTTTTACAAGGAAGATCTGTGAAGTTACTTAGATTTTTACAAATTATCTTTGAAAGACAGGGTCCTGAAAAATTGACGTTTCTTTTTTTGCTGGGTTTATATAGTAAAGAGACTATAGTTGGGCTGAAGTTGTGGATTTAAATGCCCTTTCAGTATAAAGAGGCCCGATGAGGCAGGGCTTACCAATGTGTGCTCTGTCTGAAATGATCAGCCTCTTGTCCCAGCCCTCCAGACCTGAACACACAAGGGTAGAAAAAACATTTGATATCACCATTAAGCAACATGGCAATCTTCAAGGCATGGAAGTAAAAAGGGACTTAAACTATTAAAAGAGGATAGCTCCTTCGTACTCACTTTTGCCTTTGCACACATTCTTCTCAGCCTCCTCGAAGAGGCCAGGCAGGTGGATCACTACCCCATTACCTGTGGGATAGACCGACACAGACAACATGGAAGATATGGAGAAACTGATGCATCAGTAAGCAATAAGGAAAGAGCAGTGAAAAAGCCAAAATGAATTTGATCTCAAGTGTTGTGGGCTATAAAGAGCTAAGTACTCCATCAGAGAAACAGGTCTGCTGTTCCGCTGAGCAGCGACCAATCACCATCAAGGCCAGAAATTACACTAGTGTTCTGCACAATCAGCCTTATTCAAGATGACTTTTTCTCATGGCAAACAGTGCTCAGGATTCTGAAGGGTCCCAAACACTTGTTTGGGCTCTGAAAGCCTGACTGTGGAGCTCAACTAGACGGAAAAGGATTGATCCACTTAACATTCTATATGTTGAACTGCTGACGAGCTGTGGGTTAAGAGCCAGAGGACATCATTGTTGTGTTGCCAAAATATGCTAGACGTCAGACCATTAGCAAAATGAAGTTACTGCAGATAAAATGTGATCTATAGCACTCTACTGCGTTAGCCTGCGAGTTGGCTCCCAGTCAAGTCAATCACTTGTGTGGCATCAGGCAAAGCTGGAGCTATTAGAATATAATAATACAGATTGGCTAGATTTAGACGGGAAAAGTCATTAATATTGGCTGCATGCATACAAAAGTGTGTATGGAAACTGCACAGGAGACATAAACAAACATTTATTTGTTCTTTAAAGACTAGAGATTCTAACTGACTTAGTAGTAGACCATGAGGGTTACTTCACAGCTCCATCCTTATTGTGAATTCATCTTTCCTGTTCATTCCTCGGTCCAGCGGCTGTTTTCTACCCACCAATGAAAGCAGTGACCTTGGGGTTGATAATGCCGCTGGGTAGAAGATGGAAGTCATACTCGACAGAGTCCACCACCACCGTGTGTCCTGCATTGTTGCCACCCTGCAGAGAGGGTCACAGAGTCAGTCACCATAGAGACACACATGACATTCAAAATTGTGAAACAAAAATCACACCAACAGAAGCAATGTGAAAGGCTATAGCTTTACTTTTCACAATTTAACATTGGACATGGAAGAAACAAACTTGGCCCAATATTTTGGAGAGTGTGATGCTCTTTTGAACACACATGGTTTGAGATGTATTTTTATTTATTTTATTTCACCTTTATTTAACCAGGTAGGATAGTTGAGAACAAGTTCTCATTTACAACTAAGACCTGGCCAAGATAAAGCAAAGCAGTTCGACACATACAACGACACAGAGTTACACATGGAGTAAAACAAACATACAGTCAATAATACAGTATAAACAAGTCTATATACGATGTGAGCAAATGAGGTGAGATAAGGGAGGTAAAGGCAAAAAAAAGGCTATGGTGGCAAAGTAAATACAATATAGCAAGTAAAACACTGGAATGGTAGATTTTCAGTGGAAGAATGTGCAAAGTAGAAATAAAAATAATGGGGTGCAAAGGAGCAAAATAAATAAAATAAATACAGTAGGGAAAGAGGTAGTTGTTTGGGCTAAATTATAGGTGGGCTATGTACAGGTGCAGTAATCTGTGAGCTGCTCTGACAGCTGGTGCTTACAGCTAGTGAGGGAGATAAGTGTTTCCAGTTTCAGAGATTTTTGTAGTGCGTTCCAGTCATTGGCAGCAGAGAACTGGAAGGAGAGGCGGCCAAAGAAATAATTGATTTTGGGGGTGACCAGTGAGATATACCTGCTGGAGCGCGTGCTACAGGTGGGTGATGCTAGGGTGACCAGCGAGCTGAGATAAGGGGGGACTTTACCTAGCAGGGTCTTGTAGATGACATGGAGCCAGTGGGTTTGGCGACGAGTATGAAGCGAGGGCCAGCCAACGAGAGCGTACAGGTCGCAATAGTAGTATATGGGGCTTTGGTGACAAAATGGATTGCACTGTGATAGACTGCATCCAATTTGTTGAGTAGGGTATTGGAGGCTATTTTGTAAATGACATCGCCAAAGTCGAGGATTGGTAGGATGGTCAGTTTTACAAGGGTATGTTTGGCAGCATGAGTGAAGGATGCTTTGTTGCGAAATAGAAGTCAATTCTAGATTTAACTTTGGATTGGAGATGTTTGATGTGGGTCTGGAAGGAGAGTTTACAGTCTAGCCAGACACCTAGGTATTTGTAGTTGTCCACGTATTCTAAGTCAGAGCCGTCCAGAGTAGTGATGTTGGACAGGCAGGCAGGTAGCGATCGGTTGAAGAGCATGCATTTAGTTTTACTTGTATTGAAGAGCAATTGGAGGCCACGGAAGGAGAGTTGTATGGCATTGAAGCTTGCCTGGAGGGTTGTTAACACAGTGTCCAAAGAAGGGCCAGAAGTATACAGAATGGTGTCGTCTGCGTAGAGGTGGATCAGAGACTCACCAGCAGCAGAGCGACATCATTGATGTATACAGAGAAGAGAGTCGGTCCAAGAATTGAACCCTGTGGCACCCCCATAGAGACTGCCAGAGGTCCGGACAGCAGACCATCCGACTTGACACACTGAACTCTATCAGAGAAGTAGTTGGTGAACCAGGCGAGGCAATCATTTGAGAAACCAAGGCTGTCGAGTCTGCCAATGAGGATGTGGTGATTGACAGAGTCGAAAGCCTTGGCCAGATCAATGAATACGGCTGCACAGTAATGTTTCTTATCGATGGCAGTTAAGATATCGTTTAGGACCTTGAGCGTGGCTGAGGTGCACCCATGACCAGCTCTGAAACCAGATTGCATAGCAGAGAAGGTATGGTGAGATTCGAAATGGTCGGTAATCCGTTTGTTGACTTGGCTTTCAAAGACCTTAGAAAGGCAGGGTAGGATAGATATAGGTCTGTAGCAGTTTGGGTCAAGAGTGTCCCCCCCTTTGAAGAGGGGGATGACCGCAGCTGCTTTCCAATCTTTGGGAATCTCAGACGACATGAAAGAGGTTGAACAGGCTAGTAATAGGGGTGGCAACAATTTCGGCAGATAATTTTAGAAAGAAAGGGTCCAGATTGTCTAGCCCGGCTGATTTGTAGGGGTCCAGATTTTGCAGCTCTTTCAGAACATCAGCTGACTGGATTTGGGAGAAGGAGAAATGGGGAAGGCTTGGGCGAGTTGATGTGGGGGGTGCAGTGCTGTTGACCGGGGTAGGAGTAGCCAGGTGGAATTTTAATTTTACCTTTATTTAACTAGGCAAGTCAGTTAAGAACAAATTATTATTTTCAATGACGGCCTATGAACAGTGGGTTAACTGCCTGTTCAGGAGCAGAACGACAGATTTGTACCTTGTCAGCGCGGGGGTTTGAACTTGCAACCTTCCGGTTACTAGTCCAATGCTCTAACCACTAGGCTACCCTGCATGGCCAGCCGTAGAAAAATGCTTATTGTAATTCTCAATTAGTGGATTTATCAGTGGTGACAGTGTTTCCTATCTTCAGTGCAGTGGGCAGCTGGGAGGAGGTGTTCTTATTCTCCATGGACTTTACAGTGTCCCAGAACTTTTATGAGTTAGTGTTGCAGGAAGCAAATTTCTGCTTGAAAAATCTAGCCTTGGCTTTTCTAACTGCCTGTGTATAGTGGTTTCTAGCTTCCCTGAACAGCTGCATATCACGGGGTATGGTAGGATGTGAATACAGTGGAGGTAAGCCTAGGTATTGAGTGATGATGAGAGAGATATTGTCTCTAGAAACATAATTGAAACCAGGAGATGTCATTGCATGTGTGGGTGGTGGAACTAATAGGTTGGATAAGGTATAGTGAGCAGGACTAGAGGCTCTACAGTGAAATAAGCCAATAAACACTAACCAGAACAGCAATGGACAAGGCATATTGACATTAAGGAGAGGCATGCTTAGTCGAGTAATCAAAAGGGTCCAGTGAGTAGTGAGGTTGGTTGGGGTCACGGCGATTCAGACAGCTAGCCGGGCCATCGGTAGCAAGCTAGCAGAGGATGGAGGTCTGTTATTAGACACCTCGTGCGTTTCCGTCGGTAGGATTAGTGGGGTTCCGTGTGGTAGAGGAAAAAAAACAAAAAAAGATATAGAGGCCCAAGAAAAAAATCAAATAAATTGTCCGATAGGTCTATTCAGATAGCAGCCGATAAGACAGCTAACGGTTAGCGGACCACAGATCGGCGTTCAGGTAACGTCGCGACGAAGGAGCCAGCCGGATAACTCCCTTGGGTAGATAACGTCGGTAGTCCAGGTGTGAAGGCCCGGTGGGGCTCCGCGTTGGCAGTAAAACTGGTCCGGATAGGTGATTGTAGCACAGGAGTGACTGATGGAACTCTTCAGCTGGCTAGCTCCGGAATAATTTAGGTTTGCTCCGGAATCGACGAAAGCCGATAGTCACACGGAGAGCAGCTAGCTAGCTGCGAGATCCAGGTATAAATGTCCAGAGTTAGCGGTTGAAATCCGGGAACATGGAGAGAAAAATAGGTCCGGTATGTTCCGGTCCGAGCCACACAAAACTGGCGATAGATTTTCGAGCTAAAGGATAGCTGATGACCACAAACCGTGGTTCGCTGAATACTAACGATTAGCCAGTAAAGAAGCTAACTAGCTTCTGATTAGCTTCAGGCTAGCTTCTGGTTAGCTTCTGGATTAGCTTCTATGGAGGATTACAGATTTGAGGTAAATAATACTTTATTTTTTAAATATAAATTGATGAGGCGGGTTGCAGGAGAGTGTTTTGAAGATGAGTTTATGGGAAAAATCAAAAAAATATATATAAAAAAGGTATAATACTTTATTTTTTAAATATAAATTGATGAGGCGGGTTGCAGGAGAGTGTTTTGAAGATGAGTTTATGGGAAAAATCAAAAAAATATATATAAAAAAGGTATAATACTTTATTTTTTAAATATAAATTGATGAGGCGGGTTGCAGGAGAGTGTTTTGAAGATGAGTTTATGGGAAAAATCAAAAAAATATATATAAAAAAGGTATGCGAAGAAAGTTGTAAATATATATATATATATATATATATATATATATATATATATATATATATATATATATATATATATATGACACAACAAGACGAGGATATTTGTAAGCTTAAGTTCCATCGCTATCAGGAAAGCGTACCCTGGGCTATTCCTGGCCATGGCAGTGCTTGGACGAGTGAAGGGGTGTGCGTAGATGTCTCTCCTTTTTTGTTGCATTTATGATGTGCCCCCAGCTGCCTGACCTGCAACAGAGGGCTGCGCCAGACGTGTATCGTTACTGCCGCTCGGCTGCTTTCAATGAATGGGACCCACCTGGTTTGTGTGAGGTTTCAACACGTGAACATAGGCGGACCAAAAAACCTGACCTGCAAATCTGAGAATGTGGATAGATTTTTAAATTCTGCCTATACCATGGCTTCTACCCTTTTATCAGTTTGAGATATGGCCTCATCTCCCACTGCTGCATACTTCCCATTTGTCACTTAAGGCTTGCTTGACCCACTTGGCAGCCATTGCCATAAAGACATTTTTTTATATGAAGCAATAGTTCACTCAGAGACACTTGCTGAGATGAACCAAGTCATAATTCCCAACAATAACCTGGAACATTCTCTGTGATATGTATCCGTTCGCCTCCCGTGACTGTCACAGGACTGCTAGTCTCCCTTGGACGGCGTCCAATGCTCTCCACCTAAAATTGGCTGGTGCGATTAATCCCATTGGGTCTGAAGGGGTGAGGGGGGCACAGGGAAGAGCAGCCTCTGTGTGGCAGGATTTGCAGGTGGTAGGATTAGTCCATGGCTTGCCACTTTAGCACCTCAGTTGAAATAGTCACAGAATACCATCAATTTTGTGTTTTCCTGAATAGCATGCCTGTGACAGCATAATTCCCTATGAACTGATATAATTAGAAAATTGTATTAATTTGACCATCTACAATTCTGAGCCTGGAGAGTAATGCAGCCACATTGACTTACAGCACATTCTGAAAGTATTCAGACCCCCTTGACTTTTTCCACATTGTTACGTTACAGCCTTATCCTACATTTCCCCCGCTCAATCTACACACAATACCACATAATAACAGGCTAAGAAATCTTTGAATATTTATACATATAAAAAAAATGAAATATCACATTTACATAAGTATTCAGACTAGGTTCAGTACATTGTTGAAGCACCTTTGGCAGTGATTAAAGCCTCAAGTCTTCTTTGGTATGACACTACAAGCTAGGCACACAGGTATTTGGGGAGTTTCTCCCATTCTTCTCTGCAGAGCCTCAAGCTTTGTCAGGTTGGATGGGGTGCATCGTTGCACAGCTATTTTCAGGTCTCTCCAGAGATGTTCGATCAGGTTCAAGTCTGGGCTCTGGCTGGGTCACTCAAGGACATTGAGACTTGTCCCAAAGCCACTCCTGCATTGTCTTGGCTGTGTGCTTAAGGTCATTGTCCTGTTGGAAGGTAAACCCTACGCCGCAGTCTGAGGTCCTGAGTGCTCTGGAACATGTTTTCTTCAAGGCTCGCTGTACTTTGCTCCATTCATCTTACCCTTGATCCTGACTAGTCTCCCAGTCCCTGCCGCTGAAAATGTGACACTTGGCATTCAAGCTAAAGAGTTCCATCTCGGATTCATCAGACCAGAAAATCTTCTATTCTTTAGGTGCCATTTGGAAAACTCCCAAGTGGGCTGTCATGTGCCTTTTACTGAGTAGTGATTTCATCCTGGCCACTCTACCATAAAGGCCTGATTGGGGGAGTGCTGCAGAGATGGTTGTCCTTCTGGAAGGTTCTCCCATCTCCACAGAGGAATTATAGAGCGCTGGCAGAGTGACCATCGGGTTCTTGGTCACTTCCCTGACCAAGGCCTTTTTCCCCCGAATGCTCAGTTTGGCCAGGTGGCCAGCTCTAGGAAGAGTCTTGGTGGTTCCAAACGTCATCAATTTAAGAACAATGGAGGCAACTGTGTTCTTGGGGACCTTCAATACTGCAGAAATTTTTTAGTACCCTTCCCCAGATATAGGACTCAACAATTCTGTCTTGGAGCTCTACGGACAATTCCTTCAACCACATGGCTTGGTTTTTACTCTGACATGCACTGTCAACTGTGGGACCTTATATAGACAGGTGTGAGCCTTTCCAAATCATGTCCAATAAATGTAATTTACCACAGGTGCTCCAATCAAGTTGTAGAAACATCTTAAGGATGATCAATGGAAACAGGATGCACCAAAGCTCAATTTCAAATCTCACAGCAAAGGGTCTGAACACTTACGTAAATTATATTTCCGTTTGTATTTTTCGTTATTTTTATTACATTTGCAAACCTTATAAAATCCTGTTTTTGCATTGTCACTATGGGGTAGTGTGTGTAGATTGGATTTAAATGTTTTCCCCCCTCATTTTACAATAAGTCTGTAACCTAACAAAACGTGGAAAAAGTCAAGGGGTCTGAACACTTTCTGAATGCACTATATATACACACACACACGGCATAATTAATCTTTCTAACCCTCTTGTTTCTCTGATTTGTCAGTGTTTTTTGGGTTATGCCAATAGCTTGGACATGATCCTCCAACATATAAACATTTAAATAATTGAGATCACTAGAGGTGTTCTGAACAACCTGCAATTACTAGATTAGAGAAAAAGAGCATACACCCAGAACAAGAAAACATCTCCATAGCAACGATGTGCCAAACAGTAGCCCCATGTAAAGCATTAGGCCTAGCTATGTAAAGAGATCTGTTACCTATTACTAGCCAGTGGGGCATTTCCTGGCAGACCAATAGGCTCAATAAATGAAAAAAAGGTACAATAACTGAGGTCGAGGTAGTAAAATGAGAGTATAGGTTCTTTCAAGAATAATACAGCCACACAAACATTCCTTGTATAACCCGTAGAACCTGTTTTACCTCCACATGCAATGGATGGCCTGAAACAGGACACTAAGACAGCAGGTGGCAGGACTAACATGCTGACCACACCGGTTGTGTGCGTGAGGGTTGCAAAATAAATTGACACATACATGTTATTCAATCATTGCACCCACACTGCTCGCAAGAATCTGCATGGCCAGGAGCTAAAATAGAAATAGGTTCTATTTGTGACGCTCAACGCGCTGCAAGTCTGGCCTCTCCCATCTCCTCTTTGGTTTTAAGATTGAAAGATGAACTGACCCAGTCGTAGTACTGCACCGTAAAGTTGGTTGTCAGCCGCCATATAAAGCCCAAATAAGTAAAAAAAGAAGCCTGAGGAAGGAGTAGAGATGAGAAATGAATTTGGTTTACCGTTTTATCTGTGGATTAAAAGTCAGATTAGAGGACCTTGTGCATTTCAGGTAACCGCCCAATGTTTATAGCTAGCTAAATTGCCCTTTTTTTTATTGCTTTTCGACATAACCCTTAACTAATATAATTAGTTCAGAGGACGTATTGATGTTTCAAGCTGCGTGTCCTGATCACTTCTGGTGTGGGTGAACAAAATCAACACGCGCGTGTCCGGTTTGGTCAGCAAATAAGAACCCTGCTCTAAGAACTGGCTTGCGCTAAGGACAGGCTCGCTCTAAGGACAGGCTCGCTCTCACACCTTGAAGATATCTGTGGACCAGGGAACAAACCCAAATTGCTATCTATAACTAGGTTTCCATCCAACCTTTTTATGAGTGTAAAGTACATGACAGATAAAAAAATAAAAAAAACATGTCATGACAGGCCTGATGGAAACAGCATGTCAGTAAACTTTCCAAATAACTTATCCATAACAATGTAGGTAGCCTAGCCACACTGTATCTGCTAGTTGTTGGCTAGAGCGCTAGTGCCTAGACCAGAGCAGACAGTCGCTATACAAAACATTTGTTTCTGACAGAGTTGAAAATGTGATACAAATCTCAACCATAAAAGTTCCTTATATGTGCACTGTGTCATCACACACATCCTTCTGTCCACAACAAGTCAATTTGATGGAAACATCTCTGGTGGGAAAATGCACAGAAAACGTACATTGTTTTTATGCCGATTTTTAGAATATTGGCATGAAAATCTGTCGCCAAATGGAGCTCATGAGAAATGTCTGTCTTTGTGCAAGACATGTCCGGAATCAAGCCAAAGGCTGAAAGAGGTGTCAGGTAAAACGCAGCAATCCAAATTCCTGCCTTCCTTGTCTCATCATTGCTTTACAGAGAATGACTAAGCTTTGACAGCATTAATTCTCAGAACTGTGGTAGTTGAATAAGAAATGAATTCCCCATGATAGCCTAGCAACAGCTTGCATTTAATAGAGTTGGAATGCATTCCCAAGTCCTGGATTTGTATTTTATTTTATTTTTTACACAAAATGCATCTGATTTTATACTCCTGTTGGGGCTTTTTATACTCCATTTTGAGCTTTTTAAATCAGGAACTCTTTTTCACCTCCTCTGGCCATCATACAACTTGGTGGTGATCATAAATATCACAATCACTTTGGTGTGATCCCCAAAGACAACAATTCACTGTCATGGTCACTTGGGCAGCCACTTGAGAGCAGCAGAATAGAGTATCAGCACTGATACTTAAATAGTAAGACTTGGAAATGTGCTCTTTGTTGTCCTTTCAACCTCATGTTGCAAGTAAGAAAAACTTCAGATTTCTGTCACAGCTTCTATTTTTTTAATAAAAAGAGGAACACTATATTCTCCCTCTTACACACATGCCATTGTGTAACATAGCATTCCATTAAATTATACTCAGTGAGAAGCATTGCAGATACTGAGATGAGCGCGATGCAAAACGTCTCTCACACAGCTTCTACAACATGGTAACTACAGGACTCAAACAGCAGACCCAATGATGTGTTTCAGTAAGGGATGCACAATAAATATGTGAACATATCGGAATCGGACATTATTAGCTAAAAATGCCAACATTGGTATCGGCCCGATGTCTAGTTGAACGCAGATGTTAAAAACCAATGTCAAAGCGATCGTGCATACCTTTATAACATAGGTACCGGACATAACGACACCACGTAAAATTTTTCGCTACACAGTGCAACACAGCATTCCTAACCTAGCCTACAATGTTTGCTGTGTGGATGGAGCAGTCCAGTGGAGCAGTCATTTGAAAGAGTAAGAACATTTCTGCAAGACAACTCAAAGGTGAAATCCATTAAACCAAGATAATGGAATTCATTGCACTTGGCAATCAACCGTTCTCTGTCGTGGGTGATGTTGGCTTTTGCAGATTGGTCGAGCACCCTACCAAAAGCGCTATTTTTAAGATGTTGCCTTACTGGAGTTACACTTCAATAGCGTCACCGCTATTAGCTTCACGACATACATACTATGGAACACCGTGTGGGTCTTTGCATGACAAAAAGGATACAGTAGCACTGTCAAAGCTGTACAAAAAAAATCAGCAAAAACCAGCCACGAACAATGTGTTTACAATACCGCGTTGGTAATAAAGCATAATTTGTTCGACCGCAACTTCTGGGGTTGCTTTAACTTGGTACCTAGCTAGCACCAATACAAGCAGCCTGAAAACAATGACCAGTAGAATCCTTGTGAGGAAGTATTTGCTAAGTTGCCACTTGCTGTTCGCCTACTGAAATTGAACTTCAGTTCATGAAAATAAATAGCCAGCTACTTAACCCTGTCGCCCAAAGCTAACGTTATAAGCAGCCAGCTAGCTTCCTATGGCTAGTGAGCTCAACCGGAACGGGTTGTGTGTTGTGAAGCTAGCCACAATAAGGACAGGGCACAAGTGGAATTTACAGTTAGCCTTCAAAATAAAAATGTAATTGACAGTGATGCAAATTAATACAAATAGTAGAATTATGCCATACTTTTTTTAAGGCTTTCCGCAAAATCCACGATTGTGGCTAATCCTTATTGTGGCTAGCTTCACACAGATGGGTCCAATCACCAATAAGAACGGTCTTATAACTTAGGGTTATTTTAGATGACACCTAGCTATATAGTTAGCCAGGTAACTATAGCTACTGAAACAGATGTCGTTTTTTGTCGTTGGAATACTATTGAAGATTTATGATAAAAACACCCTAAAGGTTGATTATATACATTGTTTGACATGTTTCTTCAAACTGTAATGGATGTTTTTTTAATAATTTTTTTACTTTGACTGGACTTAGTCGAGTAATCCAAAATGCACAAGGCTAAAACGCGAACAAAAAGGAGGTATTTGGACATAAATATGAACTTTATGGAACAAAACTAACATTTATTGTCTAACATGGAGACCTGGGAGTGCCATCAGATGAAGATCAAAGGTAAGTGATAAATTTTAACGCCATTTCTGTCTTGTGACACCTCTCCTTCTTTGGAAAATGGCTGTATGGTTTTCAGGGGCTAGGCGCTGACCTAACATAATTGCATGGTGTGCTTTCACCGTAAAACTTTTTTTAAATCTGACACAGCGGTTGCATTAAGGAGAAGTGTATCTTCAATTGTATGTTGAACACTTGTATCTTAGATCAATGTTTATGATGAGTATTTCTGTAATTTGATGTGGCTCTCTGCACTTTCACCAGTTGTTTGTTTGAGACAATGCATTTCTGAACATAACCTAATTTGAAATTGGTGCGTTTTTGGACATAAAGATTAACTTTATCGAACAAAACACGCATTTATTGTCTAACATGGAGTCCTGGGAGTGCCATCCGGTGAAGATCAAAGGTTAGTGATTAATTTTAACGCCATTTCTGTCTTTTGTGACACCTCTCCTTCTTTGAAAAATGGCTGTATGGTTCTCTGTTGCTAGGCGCTGACCTAAGATAATCGGAAGGTGTGCTTTCACGGTAAAGCCTTTTTGAAATCAGTCACTGTGGCTCGATTAACAAGAAGTTTATATTTAAAATGGTGTATAATACTTGTATGCTTAAGGAATTTTAATTATGAGATTTCTGTTGTTTTGAATTTGGTGCCCTGCAATTTCACTGGCTGTTGGCGAGGTGGGACGCTAGCATCACTTGTACCAGACAGGTTAAGCTGTTTGCACTGAACTCACATGCATGAATGCTGCTGACACTCCAATGTATTGCTTTTTGAGCTCCAGACATCGATTATCTGAAGAAAAATGATAAACACTCTCTGAAGATGGTATTCCTCAGCGCAGGAACAATATAGTGAGGACAGAGACTGGTCTGCGCACATTTTTTTGTGCGTTTTTCTTTTGTTGCAGGCCATCCAATAATTCAGTCAGGTAATAGTTGTTTAACTAATTTCAATATCTGACAATAGTAGGCTTTAAATTACATTGACAAAGAGCTGTTTGGGAGCAAAATGAATGTCTCTTTTAGGTTAACGGAATCAAATGATTGCATTAAAAATCGATGGCAATTTGAATGCACCGAGATACCATGACGCGCTCCTGAGGCCCAATCTTGTGCAATTTATTCATGATGCAATTGTACACAATTCCTGGAAGATGAAAATGTCCTAGTTCTTCTATGGCCTGCATATTCACCAGACATGTCATCCATTGAGCATGTTTGGGATGCTCTGGATTAACGTGTACGACAGCATGTTCCAGTTCCCGCCAAAATCTAGCAACTTCACACAGATTAGGGCCTAATGATTTTATTTCAATTAACTGATTTCCTTATATTAACTGTAATTTAGTAAAATCTTTCATTTTTGCATGGTGAATTTATAATTAAGTGTTAAGTGTAAAAATAATTTCTGGGCTCATTTCTTGAAGTGGAAATGACATTTTAGATGGTGTCAGCATAACTTTATTTTTCATTCATTCATTTTGGACCCTTTTAAAAAGGTCACCAGAACTGAGCTTCAGTCCAATATAAAAATTATCCTGAGGACCTAGTCTTTTGTGTCATTGTGCCTGATCACCGCACATTGTGGAGCTCACAGTAGAGGCTGGAAAATATGTATGCTTCAGGGGAAAGTTGAGTAACTTTCACAATAGACACTTGATACTTCAATGGCAGGTGAGAAGGTACACACAGAGATGCACTTGCTTGTACAGTGCCTTCAGAATGTTTTCAGACCCCTTGACTTTCCACATTTTGTTATGTTACAACCTTATTCTAAAATGGATACAAAAATACAAATTCTCTCAATCTACACACAATACCCCATAATGACAAAGCAAAAACAGATTTTTAGAACACAACATTTGCATAAGTATTCAGACCCTTTATTCAACCTCCAAGCAGGCTGTCATGTGCCTTTTACTGAGGAGTGGCTTCCTTCTGGCCACAACCATAAAGGCCTGCTTGGTGGAGTGCTGTAGAGATGGTTGTACTTCTGGAAGGTTCTCCCATCTCCACAGAGGAACTCTAGAGCTCTGTCAGAGTGACCATTGTGTTCTTGGTCACCTGATCAAGGCCCTTCTCCCCCGATTGCTCAGTTTGGCTGGGCGGCCAGCCTTGTGGTGCCAACTTTTTCCATTTTAGAAAGATGGAGGGCACTGTGTTCTTGGGGACCTTCAATGCAGCAGAAATGTTTTGGTACCATTCCCCAGATCTGTGCCTCGACAATTATGTATCAAGAGCTCCAAGGACAATTCCTTCGACCTCGTGGATTGGTTTTTTGTCTGACATGCACTGTCAACTGGGGGACCTTATATAGACAGGTGTGCACCTTTCCAAATTTTTTTATTTACCACAGGTGGACTCCAATCAAGTTGTTGAAACATCTTAAGAAATATCAATGGAAACAGAATGCACCTGAGCTCAATTTAGTGTCTCATAGCAAAGGGCCAGAATACGTATGCAAAAGAATGTTTGTGTTTTTGCTTTGTCATTATGGGCATTGTGTCTAGATTGATTAGGGGAAAACAAATAATCAAATCAATTTTATAATAAGTCTAACTTAACAAAATGTTGGAAAAGTCAAGGTGTCAGAATACATTCCGAAGGCACTGTATGTGCAACAGTATTAGAAGTCTGAATCACCTTGCAACGCAAGACTGTACTAAAATGAAAATGCAAAACTAGGCCATCTTATCTGGTGTTAAGTCGTACAATATGAATGTGGCTAGCTATAGATGCGATTTAATTCAAGGTGACATTAGCAATGCAGTGGACGTTCATCATCGACAATTTATTTGGTTGCTCAAGTAGCTAACGTTAGCTAGGTTTCTGGCTTAGTTAGATTTTTTTAATTTTTAATTTTACCTTTATTTAACCAGGCAAGTCAGTTAAGAACAAATTCTTATTTTCAATGACGGCCTGGGAACAGTGGGTTAACTGCCTGTTCAGGGGCAGAACGACAGATTTGTACCTTGTCAGCTCGGGGGTTTGAACTCGCAACCTTCCGGTTACTAGTCCAACACTCTAACCACTAGGCTACCCTGCCGCCCCGGGGATTGATAGCTAGTAACCAACTGCAAACCAATAATTGCGCTAGTTAACAAGTACAAGTCTGACCAGGACCCGCATCTTCCATACATAGATAACTACAACATTTTTACCTAAGTTAGTTTACTAATTACAACAAATCCAGCTTTAACTAGCTAACGTTAGTTAACTTAATATTCTGGCTACGTCGGGGGCTAGTTCTCCTTTTAGTACAGCCAGTACACAACGGTGGCTAACTTGTTAGCTTAGAGATAGATATACAAGTAGACCAATATTGGACAAAAGGAGTTACTCTTTACTCCAAAAACCTCACATGTTCTGTTTAAAAGGCAAATTGGCTCTGGAAATACTACATCGAACGTTAAACGTGAATCGATTCGCAATTGCGGTACGGTTATAGAAACAAATCACTAACACCAGGTCAAAATATTTACACAAGTGTCAAATAAAACACTTCACACCGTTATAATCGTTTAAAAGTTGCAGACGACAATATTTTTTAGTGACAAAACATTTGTGGCGTCTGTACCGTTTTTACAGCAGTAACAGTTACAGGGGTTCGGGGACGCAGATACTAAGCTAATTAGTAAAGGTACTGTAACATTAGCCCACTTCCGTCTTCCGTAAACAAGTGCTGTGACCTGGACATATGGCCGTGTAGGAACCCTATAAAAAGGTGTATCAATTTAACCGTTTGTTTTTTGAAAATTATGTGTCGCCGATATGAAAGATAAAGTCCTAATTTGGTTCCAAAATGTGTACCTTAGGCGATGCGTGTGCGTCGAGCATCACAGCTCTGACTTAAAAATACTCCCCCCTACAGAAGACCCCTTAGACATTTGACTTTGTGTACGGCACTGAGTCAGGATCAGAGGCTAGGTAGTTAGCTACACGTTATTTGTAACCGCAACCACATGTTTCGAATGTCCTCCAGCTAGCTAGCTAGCAAGCATACATTATAATTTACCTGGCATCTGCAAACGATATCAGCGTCCTGAGCGAGCAGGTCCACAACCTTCCCTTTGCCCTCGTCGCCCCATTGAGCCCCAAGCACTACAGTCACTCTGTTGCCAATATTTGGTCTGGCCACGTGTGGCTCTGTACTAGTGCTATGGGCTGCACCGTTCGGTACCGCATCTTTGCTCCTACTCTCCGACATGACCATCTGCGTCTCTCTCTCCATGGCAATCTGGTTTTGGTAGTCGTGGTGGCAAACTAGCTAGCTCTGCGCGCGCTGTGAAAGACGTCAGCAAAAAAAAATGGACCCCGTGTCACGGAATTTCGAAATGTTTCAAAATAAAAGTCCCCTCATAATAATAAAATAAGTGTTATTAAAGGAAAAATCCACCAAAAACCACTCATTCCTATAATGCACGGTGTTAACACTAATATGTGAGAAGAACACCAAGGTAACCTGTCTAAATGACTACCAACCCGTAACACTCACGTCTGTAGCCATGAAGTGCTTTGAAAGGCTGGTCATGGCACACATCAACACCATCATCCCAGAAACCCTAGACCCACTCTAATTTGCATACCGTGCCAACAAATCTCTGTTGCACTCCAAAATGTCCTTTCCCACCTCAACAAAAGGAACACCTACGTGAGAAGGCTGTTCATTGACTACAGCTCAGCATTCAACACCATAGTGTCCTCAAAGCTCATCACTAAGCTAAGGACCCTGGGACTAAACACCTCCCTCTGAAACTGGATCCTGGACTTCCTGACGGGCCTCCCCCAGGTGGTAAGGGTAGGCAACAACACATCTGCCACGCTGATCCTCATCACAGGGGCCCCTCAAGGGTGCGTGCTTAGTCCCATCCTGTGCTCCCTGTTCACTCATGACTGCGTGGCCAAGCATGACTCCAACACCATCATTAAGTTTGCAGACGACACAAGGGTGATAGCCCTGATCACTGACAATGATGAGACAGACTATAGGGTGGGGGTCAGAGACCTGGCAGTGTGGCAGGTCGCATGCCTATTCCCCCTTAGGAGACTGATAAAGATTTGGCATGGGTCCTCAGATTCTCAAAAAGTTCTACAGCTGCACCATCGAAAACATCCTGACTGGTTACATCACCGCCTGATATGGCAACTGCTCGGCCTCCGACCGCAAGGCGCTACAGAGGGTAGTGCATTTGGCCCAGTACATCACTGGGGCCAAGCTTCCTGCCATCCAGGACCTATATACCAGGCGGTGTCAGAGGAAGGCCCTAAAAATTGCCAAAGACTCCAGCCACCCTAGTCATAGACTGTTCTCTCTGCTGCCACACAGAAAGCAGTACAGGAGCTCCAAGCCAAGGTCCATAAGGCTTCTTAACAGCGTCTACCCCCAAGCCATAGGATTGTGGAACAGCTAATCAAAAACTGCATTGCTGGTTAAGGGTTTGTAAGTACGCATTTTACAGTAAGGTCTGTTGCATTCGGCGCATGTGACAAATGCAATTGTATTTTATGTGAAAATCGTTGTGGAAGTCTGTTGCAGTTTAAGTCGACTACAAAGTCCACAATGCAATGCTCTCTCTATGGTCGGGCTGGTTGGCTTGCAAACATAGCTACTGTACACACAATAATACCAAAGAGGAGAGAGAGATTGAGAGAGAAAGAAAGTATCCCACCACAGAAGTTAAAGAACAAAAAATAAATAACAATGAATCTAAGACCCTTTTGTAAGCATCTGAGTTGTTTGGATTTAAAAAATGGTTGACCAATAGTATTACTGTAAAGTTAATCTCCAATCAGATATCAGACCAACATGATGTAACCTCTGCTTCTCAGAGGTGAGACAATGGGGGTTGGAGAGATCAACACAGAGAATGCTGAATTCCTAAGACAATACAGAGGAAAATCTTGCATACAGATAAAAAGAAGAGTCAATTCAGAGGCTGGACTGCCCTACAAAAGCTTAAAATGAGGTGCCTGGACACTATATGGTACGAATATAACACTGGAAGAAATAGAGCCCCACACTCTGTCCAAAACTGAGGTTTGAATGCATATACATGTGAATAAATAAATGGTGAAAACAAAACAAACGTTTCAGCCTCAGGCCATCATCAGTGCAAATTGTTGGCACACACACCTGGTTTCTATTTTAATGTCTATTTTATGTCACATGATCGGGCAAGAAAATGCATCAAAATCAGTAGAGGCTGCTGAGGGGAGGACGGCTCATAGTAATGGCTGGAACGGAGTCAATGTAATGTTATCAACCAACGTGATTGATACCATTCCATTGACTCCAATTCAGCCGTTCTCCCCTCAGTAGCCTCCACTGATCAGAATATACATACAGTATACCATGTGAACATTTCATCAAAATAAATGACACAGGATTGTAAGAGTAGAGCTCTAGAGACGCCTCTAGATTGGGTATCGAACACAAATAAGAGGCAATATGTCAGTTACAGAAAACACTTCAATAACAATTTTTAATTCATGCCTGATGGGTGGATAGTTTCTAAATAAAACATCCCCCTGCATTCTGTCTGGAGAAGACTTAATTCAAGATTACCATCCCTATGTGAACATTTTATTTGCTGTATAGCACAGAAGGATATGGTATAGACTGGGTGAAGAGTTGCATGTGAGGAACTGTTTTATAGTGTATTGTTTGCAGTGGCTATTTTAGCATGTAAATCTTGGTGGGGCAAATGTTTTTACTTTTTTAGATGCATGCCAGCAAAGCCACTACACTACACAACACAACACTAAACAATACATGAATTGCACTATAGCGGTGACAAACGATGCCCACAAACTGTTAGGGCCTACATAAAGCTGTCCCAACAGCAGAGCTTTCTTTTCAGCACCATGGAGTGAATCCTTACCACTGCTACACCTGGCTATCAGTGGAGCCTTGTCTGGCAGCAAAACAGTTAATTCAGCCTCAATTACTGCCTTTAAAAAAAATGTAGGTGATATAGCTGACTTGCTTAAACAAACGTGGTTTCTACTAACAATTGAGATGTATGAACTATGGCATAAGGGAAGGTAGCACGGCGGTCCTTTTTGTGGGCAACTTTTGTCATCAAAGTCTAGCATTCTCTGGATTTATGGTGCTTTCAAGACAACTTCTGTGATCTTCAGGTCGGAGCTTTAGAAAGAGGCCCGAGTTCCCGACTTGGAATTCTGAGTTGGATGACTGTTCAAAACGTATTTTCCCAGTTGGAACTCGTTTTTTCAGAGTTCCCAGGTGTCTTGAACTCACGGAAGTCTGAGATTTACAAGTTCTGAGTTTCCAGTTGTTTTGAACACAGCAGAAGTCATGCTGGATTGACAGCATGGCCAATGTATTCAACCTTGTCTGGCCCATGGTGTTGCATGTGAATGTTTATCCTTGGAAAAGAGACCTTTAAACCCAGACTTGGACCACACACCCTCTCCACTGAGTAGCAGGCTAGTGATTGCTTTGCAACGCTTGCAGTTCCAAACCACTCATTGTTGAATTTGTGATTTCCAACTTCTTGTGTAATGTTTATGTCCAATGGCCGATGAACACCGATATGTTTTATCTATAATTTCTCTTCATATGACAAGGATTGAAAAGGATTTTCCAATAGATTGTCGACTTGATTCTTGAAGATGACTGCTTGTCTAGATTGCTAGCTAAGATTTTAAAAGTATGATGTTGACATGATCAGTCCAATCAAAGCTGCGGTAGAATTAAATAAGATTTGACGTCATTTTATCTGTGGCCAATGACCTTGAGCCTTCTTGGATGGGCACTTCTAATGTAAATTTATGGCAGCACCCAAGGGGCTTCAACTTTCTAGCTCTCCCTGTAGATTTTGCAGTGACGTGGTGTCCCCATGAGTTACAGAACACTGAGCCTATCATGGCGCAACTAGAAAACATTACCAACCCCTTCGCTCTGTATTTCCCGCTAGCTGCCCCACCACCACAGAAAGCACTGAGCTAGGCTGACACACCTGCATTTTGGAGCTGCCTTACTCAAGAAAGGAAAACAGAGACCATGTTAGTATGCGGCTTTATTAACTCAATTTTTTTTAAAACATTGTTTGCAAAATTATATTTGACATGAATTACTGCCAAAATAACATACAAAACAGGTGTTCGATACCCCCACCTAGTGGTGTCTCTAGCTCCCTACTCTTACAATCTTGTGTTATTTATTCTGAGAAAATGTTCACATGGTATATGTATAAGCAATAATTGATGATGTTTCTCTTGTCCGCTTTTGTATATTTTGCATATTTCATATATAATCTAGATCATGCATTCTATTGTACTGGGTACTGATTTATAGACTTTCTAATGTATTTTCTTGCCCGATCATGTGACATATGCCATTATCATTGAAATAGAAACCAGGTGTGTGCCAACAATTTACACTAATGATGGCCTGAGGCCGATTTTTTTTGTGGTTTTCACCTTTCATTTATACACTTTCTTGCTCTATGATCTATTCTTTGGGCACCATGATGTTTTAATAAACATCTTTATTTTGCATTCAAGCTTCAGTTTTGGATCCAATTATTTTTTCGACAGTGTGCGGGTCTCTTTCTTCCATTATTCTTATTTTGACTCCTACGCACCTGGACAGACACTTTACAGTAGTAAGGACCTTATAAGAGCGCAGACGGCCTCTGATCGTTTACAAATATAGCACTGTACAGGAAAAAACATTATTTTTGCCGATGTTCCACTCACAAGTTCTTTCAGTAATTGCAGTGATTCAATTTCATCAGAATACAAAACGTTTTTTGTGCAATGCTCAGATTTTGTGTTTCTCAACAATTAATTAAACTTTTGATTCTTAAGTATATTAAAACCAAATACTTTTACACTTTTACTTCAGCAGTACTTTACTGGGTTATATTCACTTTTACTTGAGTAATTTTCTACTAAGGTATCTTTACTTTTACTCAAGTATGACAATTGGGTACTTAGTTCTTATACATTACACTTCTATATTGCATAATTGAACAACATGCACAAGTAAATAAACAAGAATCCTACAATCAAAATAATACTTTTCTTTTTTATTCTATATTTTATACCAGTAGGTTATTATGTTCCTGACATTAATTTTCTTAAACTCCAACCATTCCTGAATGTACTCTACTTTATAATAATCTGCATTTTATATAAAGTAGTAATTCTCTCGACCCCCCCCCCCCCCCCCCCACTCCAATACATCGTTTTTTTACATTATGTTTTTATTACACACTATGCTAAACTGCAAAACATGTTGATTTCATATCATACACATACAGTAGTGTTTTACCGCGGATTTTTATTCTGAAGGCAAAATCCGAAAACGATAGAACTACTATGCTATATGAGTCCAGTGTTGCTGCCGTGACGTTTAGGGTTGCATTCGTTTTGGAACGGGTGTGGTGAAACTGACGGTTTGTTGACAACTGTAGCATTTTAGCCATGCCTAACCCAGCTACGGACAGAAGTGACTTTACGTAGCAGGTTAGAATAATTAACATAGCAGGTTAGTAGAATGAGGTAAAGCCGATTAGGAAAACTGTTGTCCACGACGCGACAACAAGATGGAACTGTGCTCCATCTATTCTACAAGGTACAAACAACCGAGGTAAAGACAGATTCTGGTTGGATATTCGCCAGTAGTTTTCCATACGTCCACCAACAGCAGTTAGGGACCGTCAACATAGTGACAAATCTAAATTTTCAAATTATAATATATCTTTAACCATTACTCCTAAACTTTCAAAATTGGTTCTAGCTAACCCGTTGGCATAGACACACATTGCACACACTTTTTTTGTTGATTTACATTTACAACTATTTAAAATTATTTCTTTACATTTTTGAATTTCAATAGCTCCTTGGTCATGTGACCAACTGACCTCAAACAAGGTTCAGAATGTCCAGTGACTAGGGCCTAAACATTGCACACCCTTTAGTTTGTCCATTTTCATCTCATGCAATTGTATATACATTTTCTATATTTTTCAGTGTTTCTAATTTCAATGGCTCCTTGGTCATGTGACCAACTGACCTCAAACAAGGTTCAGAATGTCCAGTGACTACCCTTCTATATTGCACACTCTTTAGTTTGTCCATTTTCATCTCACATGTTTTTACATAAATGTTTCTAACTTTCTAATTTCAGAATGTCCACGGACTGGTGGAGATGGTCGCAGTGAGGCATCCTGTGAGGTAACGCGACAGATCCCGGGGGAAGCTGGCAGGAGCCCCTGGGAGAGTTCTCTTTTCTTTTCTTGTAAAGGGAAGGGTGCCCAAGGGAGGGGCCCAAGCCCTGGAAAGCGTTGCGGTTTCGGCAGCGTCCGGTGAGCTCTCCCTGGCCTTTGAAAATCCGGGGGAGAGGGTGTAAATCTCATGCCGGGCCGTACCCGTATACACATCAGGTCTCAAAGGGGAACAGCCTTGTTATAACAATGTAGGTAAGGGGAGTTGGCATTCTGAACCCTGTTTGAGGTCAGTAGGTCACATGACCAAGGAGCTATTGAAATTAGAAACATTGAAAACATTGAAAATTCATGTAAAATCGTTTGAGATTAAAAGGGACAAACTAAAGGATGTGCAATATAGAAGGGTAGTCACTGGACATTCTGAACCTTGTTTGAGTCCAGTAGGTCACATGACGAAGGAGCCATTGACATTTTAAAGTTTGAAAAATTAATGTAAAATCGTGTGAGATGAAAAGGGACAAACTAAAGGGTGTGCAATGTGTAGGCCCACTGAGTGTACATTCTGAACCTTGTTTGAGGTCAGTAGGTCACATGACCAAGGAGCTATTGAAATTAGATTGTAAAAATAAATTGTACTTTTTTACGCTCCCTAACTAACTCAACTAGGAATACAAAATGCTGCTCACATTTCCATGTTTATTGGCTTTGCATAGCGAATTAACGTCCAAATCGTGAAAATAAGACCTGTGCAATGTTGTGCGCAATTTTTCCAACATCATGACATTTATTTCAGGGCAGCAGCGTAGCGTAGTGGTTAGAGCGTTGGACTAGTAACCGAAAGGTTGCAAGATCAGAATCCCCGAGCTGACAAGGTACAAAATCTGTCGTTCTGCCCCTGAACAAGGCAGTTAACCCACTGTTCCTAGGCCGTCATTGAAAATAAGAATTTGTTCTTGACTGACTTGCCTAGTTAAATAAAGTTAAAATAAATACAAAAATTGGAGTCTGGTGCTCAAGTGGTTTGGAAGCTATTGAGGAAGCGCAAATATCCGTTGAATATCCAACCTGAAACTATCTTTACCTAGGTGTACAAACAATCAGTCCCAACAAATCATCAGTATCATAACACCGGACAACAGCCGTGAACTTTTGGTTGGTCGTATGGGATGTGTGGGTGGGTGGGATGTGTGGGTGTGGGTGCACTGGGCATCGTCATGCTTAAACAGGAAAGGGCCTTCCCCAAACTGTTGCCACAAAGTGGGAATCACATAATTATCTAGAATGTCATTGTATGCTGTAGCGTTAAGATTTCCCTTCACTGGAACTAAGGGGCCTAGCCCAAACCATGAAAAACATCCCCAGACCATTATTCCTCCTTCACCAAACTTTACAATTGGCACTATGTAGCATTCTCCTGGCATCTGCCAAACCCAGATTTGTCTGTTGGACTGCCAGATGGTGAAGCTTGAATCCTCACTCCAGAGAACGTGTTTCCACTGCTCCACAGAGTCCAATGGCAGTGAGCTTTTATTTTTAATTCATTCAATTTTTATTTCACCTTTATTTAACCAGGTAGGCTAGTTGAGAATAAGTCTCATTTGCAACTGCGACCTGGCCAAGATAAAGCAAAGCAATTCGACACATACAACAACACAGAGTTACACATGGATTAAACAAACATACAATCAATAATACAGTAGAAAAATCTATACAGCATGTACAAATGAGGTAGGATAAGAGAGGTAAGGCAATAAATAGGCCATAGTGGTAAAGTAATTACAATATAGCAATTAAACACTGGAATGGTAGGATGTGCAGAAGATGAATGTGCAAGTTGAGATACTGGGGTGCAAAGGAGCAAGATAAATAAATAAATAAATACAGTATGAGGATGAGGTAGATGGGATGGGCTATTTACAGATGAGCTATGTACAGGTGCAGTGACAGCTGGTGCTTAAAGCTAGTGAGGGAGATAAGAGTCTCCAGCTCCAGAGATTTTTGCAGTTCGTTCCAGTCATTGGCAGCAGAGAACTGGAAGGATAGGTGGCCAAAGGAAGAATTGGCTTTGGGGGTGACCAGTGAGATATACCTGCTGGAGCGCGTGCTACGGGTGGGTGCTGCTATGGTGACCAGGGAGCTGAGATAAGGCGGGGCTTTACCTAGCAGAGACTTGTAGATGACCTGGAGCCAGTGCGTTTGGCGACGAGTATAAAACGAGGGCCAGCCAACGAGATCATACAGGTCGCAGTGGTGGGTAGTATATGGGGCTTTGGTGACAAAACAGATGGCACTGTGATAGACAGCATGAGTGACGGACGCTTTGTTGCGAAATAGGAAGCAGAGAGTTTACAGTCTAGGTATTTGTATTTGTCCACATATTCTAAGTCAGAACCGTCCAGAGTAGTGCTGCTGGACGGGCGGGCAGGTGCGGGCAGCGATCGGTTGAAGAGCATGCATTTAGTTTTAATAATCATGGCCTCTAAACCTTCAAGCTGCATACTGGACCCTATTCCAACAAACTACTCAAATAGCTGCTTCCTGTGCTTGGCCCTCCTATGTTGAACATAATAAACGGCTCTCTATCCACCGGATGTGTACCAAACTTATTAAAAGTGGCAGTAATAAAGCCTCTCTTGAAAAAGCGAAACCTTGATCCATAAAATATAAAACACTATCGGCCTATATCGAATCTTCCATTCCTCTCAAAAATGTTAGAAAAAGCTGTTGCACAGCAACTCACTGCCTCCCTGAAAACAAACAATGTATACAAAATGCTTCAGTCTGGTTTTAGACCCCATCATAGCACTGAGACTGCACTTGTGAAGGTGGTAAATGTTATTTTAATTGCGTCAGACCGAGGCTCTGCATCTGTCCTCGTGCTCCTAGACCTTGGTGCTGCTTTTGATACCATCGATCACCATTCTTTTGGAGAGATTGGAAACCCAAATTGGTCTACACGGACAAGTTCTGGCCTGGTTTAGATCTTATCTGTCGGAAAGATATCAGTTTGTCTCTGTGAATGGTTTGTCCTCTGACAAATCAACTGTAAATTTCGGTGTTCCTCAAGGTTCCGTTTTAGGACCACTATTGTTTTCACTATATATTTTACCTCTTGGGGATGTTATTCGAAAACATAATGTTAACTTTCACTGCTATGCGGATGACACACAGCTGTACATTTCAATGAAACATGGTGAAGTCCCAAAATTGCCCTCGCTAGAAGCCTATGTTTCAGACATAAGAAAGTGGATGGCTGCAAACTTTCTACTTTTTAACTCGGACAAAACAGAGATGCTTGTTCTAGGTCCCAAGAAACAAAAAAATATTCTGTTGAATCTGACAATTAATCTTGATGGTTGTACAGTCGTCTCAAATAAAACTGTGAAGGACCTCGGTGTTACTCTGGACCCTGATCTCTCTTTTGACGTACATATCAATACTGTTTCAAGGACAGCTTTTTTCCATTTACGTAACATTGAAAAAATCTGAAACTTTCTGTCCAAAAATGATGTAGAAAAATTAATCCATGCTTTTGTTACTTCTAGGTTGACTACTGCAATGCTCTACTTTCCGGCTACCCAGATAAAACACTAAATAAACTTCAGTTAGTGCTAAATACGGCTGATAGAATCCTGACTAGAACCAATTTTTGAAATCATATTACTCGAGTGCTAGTCTCCCTACACTGGCAAGGGCTGATTTCAAGGTTTTACTGCTAACCTACAAAGCATTACATGGGCTTGCTCCTATCTATCTTTCTGATTTGGTCCTGCCGTAGATACGCTACGCTACGGTCACAAAACGCAGGCCTCCTAATTGTCCCTAGAATTTCTAAGCAAACAGCTGGAGGCAGGGCTTTCTCCTATAGAGCTCCATTTTTATGGAATGGTCTGCCTACCCATGTGAGAGACGCAGACTCGGTGTCAACCTTTAAGTCTTTACTGAAGACTCATCTCTTCAGTAGGTCATATGATTGAGTGTAGTCTGGCCCAGGAGTGTGAAGGTGAACAGAAACGCTCTGGAGCAACGAACCACCCTTGCTGTCTCTGCCTGGCCGGTTCCCCTCTCTCCACTGGGATTCTCTGCCTCTAACCCTATTACAGGGGCTGAGTCACTGGCTTACTGGTGCTCTTCCATACCGTCCCTGGAGGGGTGCGTCACTTGAGTGGGTTGATTCACTGACGTGATCTTCCTGTCTGGGTTGGCGCCCCCCCCTTGGGTTGTGCCGTGGCGGAGATCTTTGTGGGCTATACTCGGCATTGTCTCAGGATGTTAAGTTGGTGGTTAAAGATATCCCTCTAGTGGTGTGGGGGCTGTGCTTTGGAAAAGTGGGTGGGGTTATGTCCTTCCTGTTTGGCCCTGTCCGGGGGTATCATCGGACGGGGCCACAGTGTCTCCTTACCCCTCCAGTATTTATACTGCAGTAGTTTATGTGTCGGGGGGGCTAGGTTCAGTCTGTTATATCTGGAGTACTTCTCCTGTCTTATCCGGTGTCCTGTGTGAATTTAAGTATGCTCTCTCTAATTCTCTCTTTCTTTCTTTCTCTCTCTTGGAGGACCTTAGCCCTAGGACCATGCCTCAGGACTACCTTGCATGATGACTCCTTGCTGTCCCCAGTCCACCTGGCCGTGCTGCTGTTCCAGTTTCAGCTGTTCTGCCTGCGGCTATGGAACCCTGACCTGTTCACTGGACGTGCTACCTGTCCCAGACCTGCTGTTTTCAACTCTCTAGAGACAGCAGGAGTGGTAGAGATACTCTTAATGATCGGCCATGAAAAGCCAACTGAGATTTACTCCTGAGGTGCTGACTTGTTGCACCCTTGCCAACTACTGTGATTATTATTATTTGACCATGCTGGTCATTTATGAACATTTGAACATCTTCGCCATGTTCTGTTATAATCTCCACCCGGCACAGCTAGAAGAGGACTGGCCACCCCTCATAGCCTGGTTCCTCTCTAGGTTTCTTCCTAGGTTTTGGCCTTTCTAGGGAGTTTTTCCTAGCCACCGTGCTTCTACACCTGCATTGCTTGCTGTTTGGGGTTTTAGGCTGGGTTTCTGTACAGCACTTTGAGATATCAGCTGATGTACGAAGGACTATATAAATACATTTGATTTGATTTAGTTTTACTTGCATTTAAGAGCAGTTGGAGGCCACGGAAGGAGAGTTGTATGGCATTGAAGCTCATCTGGAGGTTAGTTATTAACACAGTGTCCAAAGAAGGGCCAGAGGTATACAGAATGGTGTCGTCTGCGTAGAGGTGGATCAAAGAATCATCAGCAACGAGAGTGACATCATTGATGTATACAGAGAAGAGAGTCGGCCCGAGAATTGAACCCTGTGGCACCCCCATAGAGACTGCCAGAGGTCCGGACAACAGGCCCTCCGATTTGACATACTGAACTCTATCAGAGAAGTAGTTGGTGAACCAAGCGAGACAATCATTTGAGAAACCAAGGCTGTTGAGTCTGCCAATAAGAATGTTGTGATTGACAGAGTCGAAAGCCTTAGCCAGGTTGATGAATACGGCTGCACAGTAATGTCTCTTATCGATGGCGGTTATGATATCGTTTAGGACCTTGAACGTGGCTGAGGTGCACCCATGACCAGCTCTGAAACCAGATTGCGTAGCGGAGAAGGTATGGTGAGATTCAAAATGGTCGGTAATCTGTTTGTTGACTTGGCTTTCGAAGACCTTAGAAAGGCAGGGTAGAATAGATATAGGTCTGTATCAGTCTGGGTCTAGAGTGTATCCCCCTTTGAAGAGGGGGATGACCGCAGCAGCTTTCCAATCTATGGGAATCTCAGACGATACGAAAGAGAGGTTGAACAGGCTAGTAATAGGGGTTGCAACAATTTCGGCAGATAATTTTAAAAAGAGAGGGTCCAGATTGTCTAGACCGGCTGATTTGGAGGGGTCCAGATTTTTCAGCTCTTTCAGAACATCAGCTATCTGGATTTGGGTGAAGGAGAAGTGGGGAGCGCAGGTCTGTTGACCGGGGTAGGGGTAGCCAGGTGGAAAGCATGGCCAGCTGTAGAAAAATGCTTATTGAAATTCTCAATTATTGTGGATTTATCAGAAGTGACAGTGTTTCCTAGCCTCAGTGCAGTGGGCAGCTAGGAAGAGGTGCTCTTATTCTCGATGGACTTTAGTGTCCCAGAACTTTTTTGAGTTTGTACTACAGGATGCACATTTCTGTTTGAAAAGCTAGCCTTAGCTTTCCTAACTGCCTGTGTATATTTGTTCCTAACTTCCCTAAAAAGTTGCATATCACGGGGGCTTTACACCACTCTAGCCGATGCGTGGCATTGCATATGGTGAGTTTAGGCTTGTGTATGGCTGTTCGGCCATGGAAACTCATTTCATGAATCTCCCAACGAACAGTTATTGTACTGACGTTGCTTCCAGAGGTAGTTTGAAACTCGGTAGTGAGTGTTGCAACCGAGTACGCGCTTCAGCACTCGACGGTCCAGTTCTGTGAGCTTGTGTAGCCTACCACTTTGCGGCTGAGCCATGGTTGCTACTAGACGTTTCCACTTCACAATAACAGCACTTACAGTCAACCGGGACAGCTCTAGCAGGGCAGAAATTTGATCAACTGTCTTGTTGAAATGGTGGCATCCTATGAAGGTGCCACTTTGTAAGTCACTGAGCTCTTCAGTAAGGCCATTCTATTGTCAATGTTTGTCTATGGAGATTGCATGGCTGTGTGCTCGGTTTTATACACCTGTCAGGAACTGGTGTGGCTGAAATAGTCAAATCCACAAATTTGAAGGGGTGTCCACATACTTTTGAATATATAGTGTATGTGGGCCTTGTCATATCCCAGTAATCTGAGGGTGTGGGAGCCAAATGAACTTGAAATGTACATCATTATATATTTTTTGTATTTGGTAGGTATCCGATACACGTGATTGGTCTCAGATCTGCACAAATACAGAATAGTTTCTGGAAATTTAAAAACAGTTAACCTTCCAGTAACTCCATCACACGGCTGCATACTTTGTTGGCCAAAAATGATTTTAACCGTCTCTGTGAGCGAGCCACAGCAGAGTTAGTTATCAAGTGGCTAAATATCAAGCTAGAAACGATTAGGGGGGTAAAATAAAAAAAAGACTCTTCTTGTACTTCTAAAAACCTCAATAATTGTCCGGGTATGGAGGTAATTTAACTAGCTAGCTACCCATTACACCCAAAATAAATTCGATATCTAGTTAGCTAACATGGGCTAACATTCTTAGCAAGCTTACTTAGCTACAGTAGGTAGCTACAGTAGGTAGCTAAGAGTGGAAGAGGCTAACTTTAGCTAGCTCAGCTTACAAAAAGAGCAAGCTTTTAGGTAAGTAGCCAAACATTTTTTTTTTTATATCATCTTTGAATTTATTTTACAGATACAATAATATTTTGTAGGATGAAACTTATTTACACTAAAAATGTAGTATGTATGCCAACTTAGCTAGCTCCCTAGCTAACTATTAGCAAATACCCTAGCCAGGTAGCTAACAAAATATCTTTATAACTAACCCAAGATAGACCACAGCCGGTCATTTCCAATGGGAACAAATTAGTCATAGTGGGCAGAACAAGCAAGGAGTGGGGCAGAGCCAGGTACTAGTTAGCGAGATCCTATTGGCGTGTTCTAGTATGTACAGTATTTGCATATTTCCATTGGGGAATGCCTACTCTGTGAAGTGCGCAGGTGCAATTGCTAAATCCACCCTTGCACTTCTAAACAATTTTCTTATTTGACAAAGGGTAAAATCAACAAAAACATTTTTAGTCCACTCTGTTCAAAACAGATTAAAGTTTTGGGAACAGAAAACTATTGAGAAAAATGTGCATAATGTCGGCCAAAATCCATCTCGCTCCATCTTCTCCCACTGCCGGCCACTGGGCTTCTTCTCATCATCATATTTGGTAGTGACTGGAAACGCCGAACGAGCGCTTCACACTTATACAGCCAGGGAAATATCTGGCTCATTGTCCTGTCTGTGAGCAAACATCAGCTATATTAGCCAAAAAGATGATACACTGAACAAAAATATAAAACACAACATGTAAAGTGATGGTCCCATGTGTCATGAGCTGAAATAAAAGATCCCAGAAATTTCCATACGCACAAAAAGCTTATTTCTCTCAAATGTTGGAACAAATTTGTTTACATCCCTGTTAGTCAGCATTTCTCCTTTGCCATGATAATCCATCCAACTGATAGGTGTGGCATATCAAAAAGCTGATTGAACAGCATGGTCATTACACAGGTGCACCTTGTGCTGGGGGCAATAAAAGGCCACTCTAAAATGTGCAGTTGTGTCACACAACACAATGCCACCGGTGTCTCTCATTCTGAGGGAGTGTGCAATTGGCATGCTGACTGCAGGAATGTCCACCAGAGCTGTTGCCAAATAATTGAATGTTCATTATAAGCTGCCTCCAATGTCAATTTAGAGAATTTGGTAGTATGTCCAACCGGCCTCACAACCGCAGACCACGTGTAACCACGCCAGCCCACGACCTCCTCATCTGGATTCTTCACCTGCAGGATCGTCTGTGGTAGTTTGGGTCTGGAGGTACAGCGCTCCACTTTACTCTTTATATAGTTATCTTGATCTGTTTACATTTCTAACTGCCAGAAGTATATCCTGTCATTGTTCTAGACATTTATATTCTTCTTATCCCATTTGTATTTTATTTGTATTTTCCAGTATAGCTAAGCTGTCTGAACAGTGACATGATTAGCCTGAAAGCCTGAGGGAATTTATTTGGAATTTGTGGAATTGTTGGGGATAACATTGAATTGGGAATTTAATTATTGGAATTTACCTAACATTGGAATTGAGGGTTATTTAATTATCTCTGAATTCAAAGACGTACCTGGAATTTGAATTGAATTCATTGGAATTTACAGAGCGAGGGAATTTATTTAAAATTGAATTTGTGGAATTAATCTCAACCCTGCCACTGTCCTGTGGTTTTATCTGGATCCCCCAGTGGTTGCAAAACAAATAACATACTCCATCACATTTGAACCTGAAACACTATTGACCAGAGGGCAGTGGTGTAAAGTACTTAAGTAAAAAATAATTTAAAGTACTACCTAAGAAGTTTTGGGGTATCTGTACCTTACTTTACTATTTATATTTTTGACAACTTTTACTTCACTACATTCCAAAATAATTTTTACTCCATACATTTTACCTTACACCCAAAAGTACTTGTTACATTTTGAATGCTTAGCAGGACAGGAAAATGGTCCAATTTGGGCACTTATCAAAAGAACATCCCTGGTCACCCCTTTTGCCTCTGATCTGGCGAACTCACTAAACACACATGCATCTTTTGTAAATTATGTCTCGGTTGGAGTGTGCCCCTTGCTGTCCATACATTTTAAAAACAAGAAAATGGTGCTGCCTGCTTTGCTTAATAAAAGGAATTTGAAATTATTTATACTTTTACTTTTCATTTTGATACTTAAGTATATTTTAGCAATTACATTTACTTTTGATACTTAAGTATATTTAGAACCAAATACTTTTAGACTTTTACTAAAGTAGTATTTTACTGGGTTACTTTTACTTGATTAACTTTCCATTAAGGTATCTATACTTTTACTCAAGTATGACAATTCAGTACATTTTCCACCACTGCCAGAGGGGTATACTACAAAGCAAAAGCAATGAGTTAGTTAGCTAACTTTGATAAACAGCCATAACTAACTATTGATTTTCTGATTCATTCAGAAAGATAAACGTAGGTATGTGTTTTTGGTTGTTGAGTGAATTACAGTGCCTTGCGAAAGTATTCGGCCCCCTTGAACTTTGCGACCTTTTGCCACATTTCAGGCTTCAAACATAAAGATATAAAACTGTATTTTTTTGTGAAGAATCAACAACAAGTGGGTCACAATCATGAAGTGGAACGACATTTATTGGATATTTCAAACTTTTTTAACAAATCAAAAACTGAAAAATTGGGCGTGCAAAATTATTCAGCCCCCTTAAGTTAATACTTTGTAGCGCCACCTTTTGCTGCGATTACAGCTGTAAGTCGCTTGGGGTATGTCTATCAGTTTTGCACATCGAGAGACTGACATTTTTTCCCATTCCTCCTTGCAAAACAGCTCGAGCTCAGTGAGGTTGGATGGAGAGCATTTGTGAACAGCAGTTTTCAGTTCTTTCCACAGATTCTCGATTGGATTCAGGTCTGGACTTTGACTTGGCCATTCTAACACCTGGATATGTTTATTTTTGAACCATTCCATTGTAGATTTTGCTTTATGTTTTGGATCATTGTCTTGTTGGAAGACAAATCTCCGTCCCAGTCTCAGGTCTTTTGCAGACTCCATCAGGTTTTCTTCCAGAATGGTCCTGTATTTGGCTCCATCCATCTTCCCATCAATTTTAACCATTTTCCCTGTCCCTGCTGAAGAAAAGCAGGCCCAAACCATGATGCTGCCACCACCATGTTTGACAGTGGGGATGGTGTGTTCAGGGTGATGAGCTGTGTTGCTTTTACGCCAAACATAACGTTTTGCATTGTTGCCAAAAAGTTCAATGTTGGTTTCATCTGACCAGAGCACCTTCTTCCACATGTTTGGTGTGTCTCCCAGGTGGCTTGTGGCAAACTTTAAACAACACTTTTTATGGATATCTTTAAGAAATGGCTTTCTTCTTGCCACTCTTCCACAAAGGCCAGATTTGTGCAATTTGGACAGAGTCTCCCACCTCAGCTGTAGATCTCTGCAGTTCCTCCAGAGTGATCATGGGCCTCTTGGCTGCATCTCTGATCAGTCTTCTCCTTGTATGAGCTGAAAGTTTAGAGGGACGGCCAGGTCTTGGTAGATTTGCAGTGGTCTGATACTCCTTCCATTTCAATATTATCGCTTGCACAGTGCTCCTTGGGATGTTTAAAGCTTGGGAAATAAACTTATTCACAACAGTATCTCGGACCTGCCTGGTGTGTTCCTTGTTCTTCATGATGCTCTCTGCGCTTTTAATGGACCTCTGAGACTATCACAGTGCAGGTGCATTTATACGGAGACTTGATTACACACAGGTGGATTGTATTTATCATCATTAGTCATTTAGGTCAACATTGGATCATTCAGAGATCCTCACTGAACTTCTGGAGAGAGTTTGCTGCACTGAAAGTAAAGGGGCTGAATAATTTTGCACGCCCAATTTTTCAGTTTTTGATTTGTTAAAAAAGTTTGAAATATCC
Source organism: Oncorhynchus mykiss (assembly GCF_057628025.1). Taxonomy (NCBI): domain Eukaryota; kingdom Metazoa; phylum Chordata; class Actinopteri; order Salmoniformes; family Salmonidae; genus Oncorhynchus; species Oncorhynchus mykiss. The sequence continues at coordinate 32,266,965 of NC_143041.1, read as the reverse complement.
AATAAATGTCGTTCCACTTCATGATTGTGTCCCACTTGTTGTTGATTCTTCACAAAAAAGTACAGTTTTATATCTTTATGTTTGAAGCCTGAAATGTGGCAAAAGGTCGCAAAGTTCAAGGGGGCCGAATACTTTCGCAAGGCACTGTAGATCAAGCTTATTTAAAAATTAAAAATAAACAATGTTTTTTCTGAATATTTTGACAAGTCATTGAACCTGCTTTGTTGTATACACCTCAGAAATGTTATTTAGGTGACATTGTTGAATGGACTTGTTTGTGAACCTTTCTTAGGTCCATGCCTAACTGCCTAAAGTACAGTCATTGGTCCATGTTCATCCTTTCTTGTAGTAACAGGTGAAGGCCACAAGTTGGCAGCTGTCAACCACATTTTGAACTCATCAGTCATGTCCATCAACCATGTCCATAGACTGTCACTGTTTTTTAGCAGGTCTTGGGAAAATACATTTCTCTATACCAGGGTTTCTTGAACTGGGCCCTGGGCTTGTGAGAGGTGGGGCATGAGTAATGAGAATACATCCATAATCACATTATTTATTCTTAATTTGGCCGTTGGAGAACAATTTGGGTCCAGGGAGAACAAACCATTTCTCTTTTGGATCTCGAGGTGAAAGAGTTAATGATCCCCTGCTCTCTACCAAAGATTCAAATGAAATGGAATTCTGCCTTCAACCAGCTTTATCTCTTTTCTCTTCTCCACTTCTGTGACCTTCATGTTGTGTGTGCAGTCCAGACCTACAGTTGAAGTCGGAAGTTTACATACACCTTAGCCAAATAGATTTAAACTCAGTTTTTCACAATTCCTGACATTTTAATCCTAGTGAAAAATTCCCTGTCTTAGGTCAGTTAGGATCACCACTTATTTTAAGAATGTGAAATGTCAGAATAATAGTAGAGAGTATGACTTATTTCAGCTTTTATTTCTTTCATCAAATCAAATCAAATTGATTTATATAGCCCTTCGTACATCAGCTTATATCTCAAAGTGCTGTACAGAAACCCAGCCTAAAACCCCAAACAGCAAGTAATGCAGTTGTAGAAGCACGGTGGCTAGGAAAAACTCCCTAGAAAGGCCAAAACCTAGGAAGAAACCTAGAAAGGAACCAGGCTATGAGGGGTGGCCAGTCCTCTTCTGGCTGTGCCGGGTGGAGATTATAACAGAACATGGCCAAGATGTTCAAATGTTCATCAATGAACAGCATGGTCAAATAATAATAATCACAGGCAGAACAGTTGAAACTGGAGCAGCAGCACGGCCAGGTGGACTGGGGAAAGCAAGGAGTCATCATGCCAGGTAGTCCTGAGGCATGGTCCTAGGGCTCAGGTCCTCCGAGAGAGAGAAAGAAAGAGAGAATTAGAGAGAGCATACCTAAATTCACACAGGACACTGGATAAGACAGGAGAAGTACTCCAGATATAACAGACTGAACCTAGCCCCCCCGACACATAAACTACTGCAGTATAAATACTGATGATACCCCCGGACAGGGCCAAACAGGAAGGATATAACCCCACCCACTTTGCCAAAGCACAGCCCCAACACCACTAGAGGGATATCTTCAACCACCAACTTACCAACCTGAGACAAGGCCGAGCATAGCCCACAAAGATCTCCGCCACGGCACAACCCAAGGGGGGCGCCAACCCAGACAGGAAGATCACATCAGTGACTCAACCCACTCAAGTGACGCACCCCTCCTAGGGACGGCATGAAAGAGCACCAGTAAGCCAGTGACTCTGTAATAGGGTTAGAGGCAGAGAATCCCAGTGGAAAGAGGGGAACCTGCCAGGCAGAGACAGCAAGGGCGGTTCGTTGCTCCAGAGCCTTTCCATTCACCTTCACAGTCCTGGGACAGACTACACTCAATCATATAACTCACTGAAGAGATGAGTCTTCAGCTTTATAGGAGAAAGCCCTGCCTCCAGCTGTTTGCTTAGAAATTCTAGGGACAATTAGGAGGCCTGCGTCTTGTGACCGTAGCGTACGTGTAGGTATGTACGGCAGGACCAAATCAGAGAGATAAGTAGGAGCAAGCTCATGTAATGCTTCGTAGGTTAGCAGTAAAATCTTGAAATCAGCCCTTGCCTTGACAGGAAGCCAGTGTAGGGAGGCTAGCACTGGAGTAGTATGATCAAATTTTCAGGATTCTAGCAGCCGTATTTAGCACTAACTGAAGTTTATTTAGTGCTTTATCCGGGTAGCCGGAAAGTAGAGCATTGCAGTAGTCTAACCTAGAAGTAACAAAAGCATGGATTAATTTTTCTGCATCATTTTTGGACAGAAAGTTTCTGATTTTGCAATGTTACATAGATGGAAAAAAGCTGTCCTTGAAACAGTCTTGATATGTTCGTCAAAAGAGAGATCAGGGTCCAGAGTAACGCCGAGGTCCTTCACAGTTTTATTTGAGACGACTGTACAACCATTAAGATTAATTGTCAGGTTCATCAGAAGATCTCTTTGTTTCTTGGGACCTAGAACAAGCATCTCTGTTTTGTCCGAGTTAAAAAGTAGAAAGTTTGCAGCCATCCACTTCCTTATGTCTGAAACACAAGCTTCTAGCGAGGGCAATTTTGGGACTTCACCATGTTTCATTGAAATGTACAGCTGTGTGTCATCCGCATAGCAGTGAAAGTTAACATTATGTTTTCAAATGACATCCCCAAGAGGTCAAATATATAGTGAAAACAATAGTGGTCCTAAAACGGAACCTTGAGAAACACCGAAATGTACAGTTGATTTGTCAGAGGACAAACCATTCACAGAGACAAACTGATATCTTTCCGACAGATAAGCTCTAAACCAGGCCAGAATTTGTCCTTGTAGACCAATTTGGGTTTCCAATCTCTTCAAAAGAATGTGGTGATCGATGGTATCAAAAGCTGCACTAAGGTCTAGGAGCACGAGGACAGATGCAAAGCCTCGGTCTGATGCCATTTAAAGGTAATTTACCAACTTCACAAGTGCAGCCTCAGTGCTATGGTGGGGTCTAAAACCAGACTGAAGCATTTCGTATACATTGTTTGTCTTCAGGAAGGCAGTGAGTTGCTGCGCAACAGCCTTTTCTAAAGTTTTTGAGAGGATGCATTTAGTTTTACTTGCATTTAAGAGCAGTTGGAGGCCACGGAAGGAGAGTTGTATGGCATTGAAGCTCATCTGGAAGTTAGTTAACACAGTGTCCAAAGAAGTGCCATAGGTATACGGAATGGTGTCGTCTGCATAGAGGTGGATCAAAGAATCACCAACTGCAAGAGCGACATCATTGATGTATACAGAGAAGAGAGTCGGCCCAAGAAATGAACCCTTTGGCACCACCATAGAGACTACCAGAGGTCTGGACACCAGGCCCTCCGATTTGACACACTGAACTCTATCAGAGAAGTAGTTGGTGAACCAGGTGAGGGAGTCATTTGAGAAACCAAGGCTGTGTAGTCTGCCAATAAGAATGTTGTGATTGACAGAGTCAAAAGCCTTAGCCAGGTTGATGAATACGGCTGCACAGTAATGTCTCTTATCGATGGCGTTTATGATATGGTTTAGGAACTTTGAGAGTGGCTGAGGTGCACTCATGACCAGCTCTGAAACCAGATTGCATAGCGGAGAAGGTACAGTGAGATTCGAAATGGTCGGTAATCTGTTTGTTGACTTGGCTTTCAAAGACCTTAGAAAGGTAGGGTAGAATAGATACAGGTCTGTAGAAGTTTGGGTCGAGAGGTCGATTAGAAAGGCCTGTTCGCTGAAGTTTTTTAGGGAGCGTTTGACAGTGATGAGGGGTGGTCGTTTGACTGCAGACCCATTACGGATGCAGGCAATGAGGCAGTGATCACTGAGATCTTGGTTGACAACAGCAGAGGTGTATTTGGAGGGCAAGTTGGTTAGGATGATATCTATGAGCGTACCCGAGTTTACGGATTTGGGGTTGTACCTGGTGGGTTCATTGATAATTTGTATGAGATTGAGGGCATCAAGCTTAGATTGTAGGATGGCCGGGGTGTTAAGCATGTCACAGTTTAGGTCACCTAGCAGCACGAGCTCTGAAGATGGATGGGGGGGGCAGTCAATTCACATATGGTGTCCAGGGCACAGCTGGAGGCAGAGGGTGGTCTATAGCAAGCGGCAACAGTAATGGATGGATTTTTAAGAGTAGAAGTTTGAATTGTTTGGGTACAGACCTGGATGGTAGACAGAACTCTGCAGGCTATCTCTGCAGTAGATTTCAACACTGCCCCCTTTGGCAGTTGTATCTTGTCGGAAAATGTTGTAGTTAGGGATGGAAATGTCAGGGTTTTTGGTGGACTTTCGAAGCCAGGATTCAGGCACGGCTAGGACATCCGGGTTGGCAGAGTGTGCTAAAGTAATGAATAAAACAAACTTAGGGAGCAGGCTTCTAATGTTAACATCCATGTAACCAAGGCTTTTACGGTTACAGAAGTTAACAAATGAAAGCACCTGGGGAGCAGGAGTGGAGCTAGGCACTGCAGGGCCTGGATTAACCTCAACATCACCAGAGGAACAGAGGAGGAGTAGGATGAGGGTACGGCTATCAGGACTGGTCGTTTAGTGCGTTCAGAGCAGAGAGTAAAAGGAGCAGGTTTCTGGGCGTGAGAGAATAGATTCAAGGCATAATGTGAAGACAGAGGTATGGTAGGATGTGAGTACATTGGAGGTAAACCTAGGGATTGAGTAATGATGAGAAAGATATTGTCTCTAGAGACGTTTAAACCAGGTGATGTCACTGCATATGTGGGAGGTGGAACTAAATGGTAGGTTAAGGCATATTGAGCAGGGCTAGAGGCTCTACAGTGAAATAAGACAATAATCACTAGCCAGGACAGTAATGGACAAGGCATATTGATATTAGGGAGAGGCATGCGTAGCCGGGTGATCAATAGGGGTGTGAAATGAATGTAGGATAATATAACACATTTGATCTGGTAAAACATAATACAAACAAAAAAACATGCCTTTTAAATTTTTTTATGTTGTTCCATCATGTTTGAAATGCAAGATAAGGCTATAATATAATATTGGAGGTTAGGGGCAATTTAGATTTTGGCCCCTAGATGGCAGCAGTGTGTGTGCAAAGCTTCAGCTTGATCCAGTGAAGAGTTGCAAATGTGCTGAATTGGTCAATTGATACATTTTCAAGTACATAGCTATAGAGAACATACAAAAATGATATGGTTATACAAAATTTAAGTTTACACACTCCCAGGAATGTCTCACAATGGATCGCTAGCTTATACACTGTCTTATACACGTCTAGATAGGCCGTCATTGAAAATAAGAATTTGTTCTTTAACTGACTTGCCTAGTTAAATAAAGGTAAAATAAAAACTAAATAAATAGATGGTGGGGTGGGTGTGGAGCCATAGACAGAAGGGGCTCAAACTGTAGAACCCAATTCCTACATTTGAATATAAAAATAGATTTTATCAAACAAAACTATGCTACATTTTATCTCTGGGACCCTCAGGATGACAATTACTACATGTAAGTATATTATTTACCATCAGAGGTGAATGTATCAAACCAGTTGCCACGATAAGTTTTTTGTTGTTTTGCACTCTTCAAACAATAGCATGGTATTTTTTTATTGTAAAAGCTACTGTAAATTGGACAGTGCAGGTAGATTAACAAGAATTTAAGCTTTCTGCCCATATAATACATGTCTATGTCCTGGGAAATGTTCTTGTTACTTTCAACGTCATGCTAGTCACATTAGCGCATGTTAGCTCAACCGTCCCGGTATAGGGACACCGATTCCGTAGAGGTTAAACAGCATGATCATTACACAGGAGCACCTTGTGCTGGGAACAATAAAAATACACTTTCAAATTTGCAGTTTTGTCACACAACACAATGCCACAGATGTCTCAAGTTTTGAGGGAGCGTGCAATTGCCATGCTGACTGCAGGAATGTCCACCAGAGCTTTTGTCAGATAATTGAATGTTAATTTCTCTACCATAAGCCGCCTCCAACGTTGTATTAGATAATTTGGCAGTATGTCCAACCGGCATCACAGCCATAGACCATGTGTAACCACGCCAGCCCATAACCTACAGATCCGGCTTCTTCACCTACGGGATCGTCTGAGACCAACCACCTGGACAGCTGATGAAACTGAGGAATATTGGGCATCCCTAGTGGCGAAGCGGTCTGAGGCATTGCATTGCAGTGCTAGAGGCTTCACGGCAGACACCTGGGTTCGATCCCAGGCTGTATCACAACCGACTGTGGTCGGGGGTCCCATAGGGCGGCGCACAATTGGCCCAGCTTCGTCTGGGTTACTGGAGGGTTTGGCCGGGGGGCTTGACTTGGCTCATGGCGCTCTAGTGACTCCTTATGGCGGGCCGGCGCCTGTAGTCAGTTGAACGGTGTTTCCTTCGACACATTGGTGTGGTTGGCTTCTTAGTTAAGCGGGCGGGAAGTGAGGTTTGGTGGGTCATGTTTCGGAGGACCTTCGCCTCCCGACCCCGTTTGGGAGTTGCAGCGATGAGACAAGATCGAAATAGGGGAGGGGAAAAAAGGGAACTGAGGAATATTTCTGTCTGTAATAAAGCCCTTTTGTGGGGAAAAACTTATTCTGATTGGCTGGGCCTGGCTCCCAAATGGGTGGGACTATGCCCTCCCAGGCCCAACCATGGCAGCGCAGTAAAATCGTTAATTGTTGGATGTTGCATTTATATTTTTGTTCAATATACATGCATGTATGGCTTTTACCTTATTCTCACTCTATGCTATTCTATAGTTACTGTCTATGTGACTATTTTCAGGAATCAGCTGGCAACTAGAATGCATTACTGGAAAGTATTCAAACCCCTTTTTCCACATTTTGTTACGTTACAGCCTTTTTCTAAAATGGTTTAAATAAATAAAAATCCTCAGAAATCTACACATTACCCCATAACAACAAAGAGAAAACAAGGTTTTAGAAATTTTAGCACATTTATAAAAAAACAAATAACAGAAATACCTTATTTACATAAGTATTCAGACCCCTTGCTATAAAGACTCGAAATTGAGCTCAGGTGCATCCTGTTTCCATTGATCATCCTGAGATGTTTCTACAACTTGATTGGAGTCCAGTAGTGGTAAATTAAATTTATTGGACATGATTTGGAAAGGCACACACTTGTCTTACAAGGTCCCACAGTTGACAGTGCATGTCAGAGTAAAAACCAAGCCAGGTGGTTGAAGGAATTGTCCGTAGAGCTCAGAGACAGGATTGTGTCGGCACAGATCTGGGGAAGGGTCCCAAAACATTTCGGCAGCATTGAAGGTCCCCAAGAAGGCCTTTTGGTAGGCCATCATTGTAAATAAGAATTTGTTCTTAACTGACTTGCAAAGTTAAATAAAGGTTAACAAAAATAAACGAACTCAGTGGCCTCCATCATTCTTAAATGGAGGAAGTTTTGAAACACCAATACTTTTCCTAGAGCTGGTCGCCAGGCCAAATTGAGCAATCGGGGGAGAAGGGCCTTGGTCAGGAAGGTGACCAAGAACCTTATGGTTACTCTGACTGAGCTCTAGAGTTCCTCTGTAGAGATGGTAGAACCTTCCAGAAGGATAACCATCTCTACAGCACTCCACCAATCAGGCCTTTATGGTAGAGTGGCCAGAAGGAAGCCACTCTCCAGTAAAAGGCACATGACAGCTCGCTTGGAGTTTGCCTAAAGACTGATGTTTAAGAACCAATCCTAAAAGTAATGTTGAACCTTTTGTATCTTTATTTCTTGGTATATGAGTACTCTTTAAAATAATTGATAATAAACCAAGGAGAATATAAACCAAGGCTGGGTAGTTATGTATAACCTTCAATTTTCATGACGATTTTGCTAGATTAGCTGGCTCATTTAAAGCAATAGCAATTTGATAACATTTCTCTGAGGCTTCATAAAATGTTGTATTTATAAATGTTAGGTTGAGTAATGGATAGCCGATCCTGTCAATCTCATCAGCGATTTCCAGGTTGACTAAACGACTGTCGATGTATCGTTCGAAACAGCACAGCAGTGGCCACCCGTTACCTGAGAATACAGTCGATTTTCAGTTGGATATTTTTGTGGGGGAAAAAAATTCAACTTGGAAAGTAGTTCACATGATTTGGGTTTATTAGAAGAAATGTCATTTTGGTGTCTGAATGGCAATTTCACGCAGAAAATATTCACTTTCGCTAACGACTCCCTTTCATCGCGAACTGTCTCCAGTAGCTAGCCTGCCAGCTAGTCGACTGCCGTGCACAGCTGTTTGCTTATGGAGAAAATTGGACAAAGCTTTCGGATGCGGGGCTCTTGTGGTGAACTGAATGTTTAATTTGCCTGTTAGTACGATTAACTAAGTCAAGTAGTTAGCAAGCTAACTACAGAAAAAAGATTACTAGTTAACTAGAAGAGGGTGTGTGGATCGAAGCAAACTGGCGAAAGTGCACCAGGATCCGAAGAAATTCCTGATGCCAGTAATGGCAAACGAGCCGATAATTTTGAACGTCTATGATATGGTAAGTTGTGTGTAGGTAAATGTATCATTTTCATTAATCGCATACGGTACATTTTAAGAACACACTTACCAGAATACACTAACTCGCATCTATTACTAACTCGGTAACGTGATTTAATTGGCGAGCTAACGCGTTAGTTAGCTATAAAGTGAGCTAGCTCTCCAGCTAGCTCTCCAGCTAGCTAACAAGATTCGTGTCTGAAACTGAGGATGGAGCATTGGAAGAGCCCTGAACTATGGCTGCTGTATGGCTATGGAAATGTTAACCCCCAAACTAACGGTTTAGTTAGGCTGCCAGCCAGGATCAGGATGTTTGTCCCCGGGGCATCTGTTTTGTAAATTTGTCTAAATCAAAATCTGCCGTTGGTGGGAAACCAGATTTTGGACTCACATCTTCCAAATTCGTTTACTGACGTTACTAAGAGTGACCAAAATGTTAAAAAAATTATATTTGTGTACTTTACTACATTATATAAATAATTACCTGTCTGATTGAAAGCACATGTATATAAATGGCATGCATTGAATAATGAATAATGAACAAGTTGTCTTGTTATCCTGTGAATGAACTATTTAAGTTGAATTTCCATATTAGGAGCTGTGCGAGATGTGTGTTTCTCTCCAAATCTGCTGCTGACTGACCCTGATTAGCCTAGGCCCTGTTAAGCAGACTATGGGTAAAACATTACCCACAGTGTAGCAACAAAAAAGTATTTGACTTTTAGGTCTAATCCAATGTGGTCCGGTGTTTAAATGTATTAAGCCACAACATTCTAATTGCTGTAGTTGTCTGTTTGATTTAATGACAGGAATATGTTAATACAGTTCAATACTGTGTCTAAAGGATACCAAATTATTATTAGTAAAATATTTGCCCAGTAATTCTCGGTCTGTCAGATGGTTGATGTGAATGATCTTTACACCTCACAATGTTCATCCTAAAGCAATTGAATCGGGACTTGGTTATGATAGTACTACTATTGGAAGAGTGCAAAGGTCCTCAGAACAATAAAGTAATTAATAAATAAAAAAAGCTCCTTGTCACAATCGGTCAATGACCAATGTTTTTGGAGTGTCACCTCCTCTTTCCTCCCAGTCTAACTCAATAGCTCCCGTGTTCTAGGTTCCATAGCTCTGGTTTGCTGGAAAGGTTGTATTTCAGACTTCTCCAGTCCTGTTTAACCTTTCAGCTGACCCAAAGTACTGGACCAAGCATGGTGCTTGTTAGATTGGTAAATTGCATTCTGGCTTGAGTATCATAGCTGTGGATGACAACCAAGTGGAAAAAAATGTAGGTGTTGGGTGTTTTGGAACTTTAATAATTTATGTTTGCTGGTGTTTGTGTCTTGTTTCAATGGTGGATTTATGTTGCTGTGTGACATTTCTTGTTAACCTTGTCTCCCAGTCTTGATGTCTGCACATTGACTGGACTGAATGGATTTACCATGCTTTTAAAATAGGCTGACTGAATGCAGTGTTTTAGATGGCTGCTGCTTGACACCACCTGTCCTGTTGTTGATGAGATGTAAACTGACACTGAATGAGTTTGGTACAGGACTGTCTAAGCGGCCAAGTTAGTCTTGTATGCATAGGCTGGTTCAGCTTATCCTACAGTTTTATAGTTGTACAGTATTTGCATTAAATGTCCTCTGATCTATTTAGAGGATATTTTAGTGTCGATTCCCTTTTGTATGATAGCCTATATCACTCACTTGCACTAACAGCAATGGGCTTTATGGCTATAGTTTAAAGATTAGGTTCCACATTGAAACAGCCTAAAGGGCTCTATTAAATTTGTATCACTGAATTTTAATGTAATTTCCGATTTAGGTGACATCTGCAGAATTTACTGTGAATACAGTCTCCCCTAACGTGGGAACTTGGCCTCTAAATTTCAATCATGCTGTAAAGCTGAATTTCTGTGTTACGGATTGAATAGAACCCCAAATATTTTCTATTCGAATTGGACATGTAAAAAAAGACAAAGCCTTTTCATATTTGGCTTTGCTTGTGTTTGCCACAAGGTACAAGCTCCATAAGTTATTCGCTCTATTTTATTGGATCTTGCTCTTAGAGGCTGCTGATGGAATGCCTGTCTTTGTGAGTGCACATTGTCAGCACTGCCAGGGGTGAGGTCTACAATCTGTCATGCTAGCCACAGAAGGCATGGTAAGAGGTCCTCTCTCTCCTGCATGGTTGGCCATTAGCCATCTCTGGACAGTGACAGCATCTCTTCTTTCACATGACTGGCCAATGTCCATGAATGGACACTGTCATACCTCCTCCTCGTGTGTGTGTGTGTGTGTGTATCCTGCTGTCCAGCCATGTATGGCACACACACACAAACACGGTCGCCTATCCAACTGAGGGGATGATCATTATGTTGGACCACAATTCTACTGTCCATACTTCTGATTGGTTTTCAGTTTATTAATCCTCCTTTTCATTAACTATTTGCCAATTAAAGATCTGTAGCCTACTTGAGCATCTTGTATACCCATCCTGCTGTATCCACATTCCACACCCTTTATTAGCTCATTGACATTGGCCTGACTGAAGCTTGGACACAGCAAATGTGGTAACCTTAGTGGGGGTAGGTAGCCTGAAGACATCTAATGGTATTGATTTCACTTGCTCAGTAAAAGCATGTGTCCAGCTGAGCCAGCCTTGTTAGTACTCAGTAGTAGCCTACCTCATTATGAGATTCTTGGAACTCACCGGATTCAAAATGTTCTACCATCGTGAGGCTCCTTTCGCTATGAGGCAGAATTACAATAGGAGCAAGTCGAGAAAATCACAAAGGTAATTTGGATGGATTTTTTTGTTTTTTGTTGGTGAGGTAGGTTGTGATTATCATGAGCTCATTTAGGCCTGATTCTATATAGGCTATTGCCATATAGCCTGTTGGTTTATTTTGTGACCTGGAAGGAGAAGAGAAAGGGCAATGACAGAAATTTTTAAGCGAGCCAACATAAAGTTCAGGAGAATCCCTAACGTGATTCAGTGTTGAAACTGAGTTCTCTTAAAGTAGGCTGTAATAAAGCCATTTCCAGCAGATGATAGCCACCTTAATCTCAAAAGTAAAATCTTGCTTAATTTGTTCAGCTACAAGATTTACTTCTGGGTCTATACGTGTTACAAATTGAAGGTTCCGGCGTTTGGGAAGTCTCCACCGTCGCAAAAGGAAACTCAGCCTTCTCCCAATCCTGATACGTCCATATAAACAGTGACCCATTCCAGCAGATTCTTCGGTCTACATGAAGAATCTTCCCAGGGGAGATTTATAGCCACCATAACCCAACATCCTATGGGGAAAAAAGTGCACTCTCAAAGCAACAAACCCCTCTGTCCTTCAATCAAATAACAATGGGGGGTACATGTACATTTAGGAAACGAACAGGAGAAACCTCAACATACATTCTCACATCAAGCCAGTGTCTGGATGCCTGATTCCTCTCCTCCCTTGTGATTCATCTCACCCCACTCTATCCATATTGCCTTCCCTTTCACAGAGAAACCAAGCCAGGGAGGTATATCTCAATCAGATCTGGGGAAAGCCCAGGGCTTGTTTGACTAGGAGCAGCATGTCAGCTGTTGCTATTTGCAGATTTGGGTTGTTGCGGTCTCCTTTCTCTGCTTTAGATCTATCTGACAGGAGTTTCATTGCTCCTGCAGGCTCCCATCAGGAGGAAAGCAGCAGCACAGGGGAAAAAGGGTCTTTTCATGTGTCCTGAGGGGGATGAGCTCCTACATCCTAGTCCTAATGGAATCAGACTCTGTTATTCCTTCAATGGCTGCTGCAGAAATGAGCCTTCATTGAGGGGAATCAGTCTTTCCTTTGTCTCATTGATGCTTTTTAATTTATGCATGCACTGTAAGCATACTTTACATTATCCGTGGACTATGGATGACACATTTTCAAAATCAAGAGAAATTGCATTGCTACTGAGCATTAAGTAGCTCTCTCGCAGCTTTAGTCTGGTGTTTTTCTTCCTTCCCCTCCTACAGTTTTCACACGGATCATTTCATGAACACAATACTGAGAGGTTGTTGTGTGACTCAGACTGATGGTTAAGACACTGATGCTGTTTTAAGATAGGCTCGCTCGATGATTCATTCATTGACTCCCCCAATTAGTGTACAGTGGTTGATCAAATAAAGAGTGATGAAACTCCAGTGCATATCATATCTCCTGCATAACTGGATTTCCCTTGGAGAGCTGAGTGTTTTTGCAACATTGGTTAATTAGGAAATTATACTGTGCACCACCTGTTCGTGGTGATACCATTTGCCTTGTCAAGATGAGCTGGTATTAGGATTAGGACTAGCCGAGGAGAGCGATTTCACACTGTCCATTTTTTGCATTGCAGTGTCTCAAAGAATTCTGGAAACGTGTTCATATCGCATGTACTACCAGATAATCACAGGGGATGTCTGGCTGCTATCCTGAGGCGGATATGGGTTGACTTGGGATCTTTTTTTCCCCGTTATCCAGCCATGTATTGAATGCAAAAAGTAAAATAGGCTTGCAATTTGTTTTTGCTAGGAAATCTCCCTGCCTCCTTAATGATAGCAGCTTCAGCCAGACTAGTTTATTCAGCGTTGGGAGTCTGAGGACCTTTCCCCTGGATAGACAGAGCTCTCCAGCTCCACTTAGAATCACATTAGAACAGTGCCAGACAGGCCTGCTCATAATCACAGAGCTGGGAGGCCAACCTCTCTCTGCACTTTGAAGGATGCCTTTAATAAGCTTTAAAGTAATTGGGGTCAGAGGGATTCAAAGCTGAGGAGGAGAAGGTGTTAGTGTAGTGTGTATGCCCTCAGCTGTAGCAACCGCTTCTGTTTTGCGTTGTTCCCTTCTAGGTGTTGCTGCATATGAAAGCGTCTGTGCTATTTTAGTCTATTTCCAATGCTATGGTCTGAACTTGGAAATCTGAGTGATACATTTATAGCCATCTGTTTTTTTCTCCCCAAAGTATTCCTGTAATGAGATGACTGTGCCCTCGTACATTGACTCTGTACCGGTACCCCCTGTATATAGCCTCGCTACTGTTATTTTATTGCTGCTCTTTAATTATTATCATTTATACATTTTTTTGCTCTTAACTGCATTGTTGGTAAAGGGCTTGAATTTTTTTGGGGGAAAAATGTATTTCACCTTTATTTAACCATGTAGGCCAGTTGAGAACAAGTTCTCATTTACAACTGCGACCTAGCCAAGATAAATCAAAGCAGTGCGACAAAGACAACAGTTACACATGGGATAAATAAATGTACAGTCAATAACACAATAGAACAATTTATATACAGTGTGTGCAAATGTAGAAAGGCAATAAATAGGCCATAGTGGCGAAATAATTACAATTTAGCATTACAACTGGGGTGACAGATGTGGAGATGATGATGTGCAAGTAGAGATACTAGGGTGCAAAACAGCAACAAATAACTATGGGGAGGAGGTAGTTGGGTGGGCTATTTACAGATGGGCTGTGTACAAGTGCAGTGATCGGTAAGCTGCTCTGACAGCTGATGCTTATAGTTAGTGAGGTAGATGTAAGTCTCCAGCTTCAGTGACTTTTGCAATTCGTTCCAGTCATTGGCAGCAGAGAACTGGAAGGAAAGGTGGCCAAAGCAGGTGTTGGCTTTGGGGATGTCCAGAGAAATATACCTGCTGGAGCACGTGCTACAGGTGGGTGTTGCTATGGTGACCAGTGAGCTGAGATAAGGCAAATACCTACCTATACCTAGCAAAGACTTATCGATGACCTGGAGTCGGTGGGTTTGGCGACGAATATGTAGTGAGGGCCAGCCAAAGAGAGCATACAGGTCGCAGTGGTGGTTAGTATATGGGGCTTTAGTGACTAAATGGATGGCACTGTGATAGACTACATCCAATTTGCTGAGTAGAGTGTTGGAGGCTATTTTATAAATGACATCGCCGAAGTCAAGGATCGGTAAGATACCCTCGTAAAACTGACTATGTTTGGCAGTGCGACTGAAGGAGGTTTAGTTGCGAAATCGGGAACTTTGCATCGGATCATCGCTGCTAGCTAGCTGCTACCTTGTGGCTAATGCGGCTAACACCCCTGTCCCGAAGGTAGCACCAGTTAGCCGCGAGCCAGGCGCATCTCCCGGCTAGCAAGCGAAATAACTACAATACCTCGTTCTCCATCTGGCCTGGACCCTTTGTCAACACGGCGCCCCGCCGTACCATCACGACTGGTCTGCCGCCGTAACTCCATCCGCTGTGCCCTCAACCGGCCTTTGCCGGATGTCGGAGCAGACACTTTTACTTGCCCTGGCCTGCTAACTTTAAACGCTGTGTCTCCCGCTTGCTAGCATAGTAACGACTTCCCTGTTTTATCTATTGCTGTTCACTGGAACCTATGATCACTTGGCTACATAGCTGATGCCTGCTGGACGGTTAATTAATCACGGTTCTCCATTTTGTTTTATTTTTTGTTTATCTGTCGGCCCCAGCCTCGAACTCAGGCCCTGTGTGTAGTTAACCGACATTCTCTGCCCATCCATCGTCATTTTACCTGTTGTTGTCTTTGCTGATTAGTTGTTGTCTTACCCGTTGTCTTAGCTAGCTCTCCCAATCAATACTTGTGATTGCTTTGTCTCTCTCAAATGTCAATATGCCTTGTCTACGGTTGTTTAGGAAGTTATCATTGTTTTAGTTTACTGCGGCGCCCCTAGTCCCACTCAACATGCCTCAGAAGATACCTCTTTTGTCCCACCTCCCACACATGCGGTGACCTCACCCAGCATAACTAGCGCGTCCAGAGATGCAACCTCTATCACTCAATGCCTGGGTTTACCTCCACTGTACCCGCACCCCACCATACCCCTGCCTGTACATTATGCCCTGAATCTATTCTACCACGCTTATAAATCTGCTCCTTTTATTCTCTGTCCCCAACGCACTAGATGACCAGTTTTGATAGCCTTTAGCCGTACCCTCATCCTACTCCTCCTCTGTTCCTCGGGAGATGTGGAGGTTAATCCAGGCCCTGCGTGTCCCCAGGCACTCTCATTTGTTGACTTCTGTAACTGAAAAAGCCTTGGTTCTATGCATGTTAACATCAGAAGCCTCAGCCTAAGTTTGTTTTACTCACTGCTTTAGCACACTCCGCCAACCCTGATGTCCTTGCCGTGTCTGAATCCTGGCTTAGGAAGGCCACCAAAAATTCAGAGATTTCCATCCCCAACTACAACATTTTCCGTCAAGATAGAACTGCCAAGCTGGCCATGCTTTCCTCCTGGCTACCTCAACCCCGGCCAACAACTCCACACCACCAGCAGCTACTTGCCCAAGCCTTCCCAGCTTCTCCTTTACCCAAATCCAGATAGATGTTCTGAAAGAGCTGCAAAACCTGGAACCGTACAAATCAGCTGGGCTAGACAACCTGAACCTTCTCTCTCTTTCTAAAATTATCCGCCGCCATTGTTGCAACCCCTATTACCAGTCTGTTCAACCTCTTTTGCATTGTCCGAGATCCCTAAAGATTGGAAAGCTGCCGTGGTCATCAGCCTTTCCCCCTGAAATACAGGGAAGGAGAGACTCTTGTGATGCCCTTTGCATTTCTCAGAAATCTCATAGCAGAAATGAGATGACTGAAAGATCAATTCAGTTCTCCACCTCTACCCACAACCCAAATTGACTCTAACAGCTATTGGCCTTTCCTGAAAGAACACAAATTGAGTCAAAATCAGGTTACCCAGACCCAATTGAGTTACTGTACCTCTTTTTGTTTATTGATTTACTGTACCTCTTTGTTTATCTGTCGGCCACAGCCTCAAACTCAGGCCCTGTGTCTACCTAATTGACCCCCTCTGCCCATTCATTGCCATTTACCCGTTGTTGTTTTAGCGCTCCCTACCAATACCAATTGCTTTATGCCTCTCTCTAATGTCAATATGCCTTGTCTACTGCTGTTTCGGTTAGTTATTATTGTTTTATTTCACTGTAGAGCCACCAGTTCCGCGCAACATGCCGTAGACATCTCTTCTTGGGTATGAGTTTCTCCCATTTTTCTCTGCAGATCCTCTCAAGCTCTGTCAGGTTGGCTGGGGAGCGTCACTGCACAGCTATTTTCAGAGATGTTCGATTGGGTTCAAGTCCGGACACTGGCTAGCCCACTCAAGGACATTCAGAGACTTCCGAAGACACTCCTGCATTGTCTTGGCTGTGTGCTAGGGTCGTTGTCCTGTTGGAAGGTGAACCTTTGCCCCAGTATGAGGTCCTGAGCGCTTTGGAGCAGGTTTTCATCAAGGAGCTCTCTGTACATTGCTCTGTTCATCTTTCTCTCGATCCTGAATAGTCTCCCAGTCTCTGCCGTTGAAAAATAACCCCACCGCATGATACTTCCGCCATACATGCCTCACCATAGGGACGGTGCCAGGTTTCCTTCAGGCGTGACTCTTGGCATTCGGGCCAAATATTTAAATCTTGGTTTCATCAGACTAGAGAATCTTTTTTCTCATAGACTGAGAGTCCCTTAGGTGCCTTTTGGCAAACTCCAAGCGGGCTGTCATGTGCCATTTACTGAGGAGTGTCTTCCGTCTGGCCCTTCTACCATAAAGGCCTGGTTCGTGGAGTGCTGCAGACATGGTTGTCCTTCTGGAAGATTCTCCCATCTCCACAGAGGAGTTCTGTTAATGACCATCGGGTTCTTGGGCACTTCCCTGACCAAGGCCCTTCTCCCCCGATTGCTCAGTTTGGCAAGGCGGCCAGCTCTGGAAGATCCTGGTGGTTCCAAATTTCTTCCATTTAAGAATGATGGAGGCCACTTCTTGGGGACCTTTAATGCTACAGAAATGTTTTGGTACCCTTCCCTAGATCTCGACACAATCCTGTCTAGGAGCTCTACGGACAATTCCTTCAACCTCACGGCTTGGTTTTTGCTCTGACATGCACTGTCAACTGTGAGACCTTATGTAGACAGGTGTGTGTGCCTTTCCAAGTCATGTCCAATCAATTGAATTTACTACAGGTGTGGCGGTCACAAAATGAAGCCAGCCGGTGATTGTCAATTAATTAACCTGTAATGAACTGTTAATTAACAAACACATTTAGCATCTCCTAGCTTCCACACACAACCTACAAGCCACTGATGAAGACCTTTGGAAAAAGTCTAAATCCATGTAATATAGCCTACACCTTCATAAAGGTGCCCCATTCAAAAAATGTAGAACTAAGAACAGATATAGCCCTTGGTTCACTCCAGACTTTACTGCCCTTGATCAGCACAAGATCATCCTGCGGCGTACTGCATTAGCATTGAATAGTCCCCGCGATATGCAACTTTTCAGGGAAGTCGGGAACCAATATACGCAGTCAGTTCGGAAAGCAAAAACTAGCTTTTTAAAACAGATTTGTATCCTGTAGCACAAATTCCAAAAGGTTTTGGGGCACTGTATAATCCCTGAAGAATAAGAGCACCTTCTCCCAGCTTCCCACTGCACTGAGACTAGGAAACACTGTCACCACTGATAAATCTACGATAATCGAGAATCTCAATAAGCATTTCTCTACGGCTGGCCATGCTTTCCACCTGGCTACCCTAACCCCGGCCAACAGCTCTGCACCCCCCCTCAGTAACTTCCCCAAGCCCCCCACTCCCCTGCTTCTCTGTCACCCAAATCCAGATAGCTGATGGATCCCTACAAATCAGCTGGGCTAGACAATCTGGACCCTCTCTTCCAAAAATTATCTGCTGCCATTCTTGCAACCCCTATTACTAGTCTGTTCAACCTCTCTTTCGTATGGTCTGAGATTCCTACAGATTGGAACTCGGCCGTGGTCATCCCCCTCTTCAAAGGAGGAGACACTCTAGACCCAAACTGTTACAGACCTACGGTTGAAGTTTACATACACCTTAGCCATATACATTTAAACTCAGTTTTTCACAATTCCTGACATTTAATCCTTGTAAAAATTAGGAATGTGAAATTCAGAATAATAGTAGAGTGATTTATTTCAGCTTTTATTTCTTTCATCACATTCCCAGTGGGTCAGAAGTTTACATACACTCAATTAGTATTTGGTAGCATTGCATTCTAAATGGTTTAACTTGGGTCAAATGTTTTGGGTAGCCTTCCACAAGCTTCCCACAATAAATTGGGTGTATTTTGGCCCATTCCTCCTGACAGAGCTGGTGTAACTGAGTCAGGTTTGTAGGCCTCCTTGCTCACACACGCTTTTTTTTCTGTTCTGCCCACACATGTTCTATGGGATTGAGGTCAGGGCTTTGATGGCCACTCAAATACCTTGACTTTGTTGTCCTTAAGCCATTTTGCCACAACCTTGGAAGTATGTCCATTTGGAAGATCCATTTGCAACCAAGCTTTAACTTCGTGACTGTTGCTTCAATATATCCACATAATTTTCGTCCTCATGATGTCATCTATTTTGTGAAGTGCACCAGTCTCTCCTGCAGCAAAGCACCCCCACAACATGATGCTGCCACCCTCGTGCTTCACAATTCGGATGGTGTTCTTCGGCTTACAAGCATCCCCCTTTTTCCTCCAAACATAACGATGGTCATTATGGCCAAACAGTTCTATTTTTGTTTAATCAGACCAGAGGACATTTCTACAAGAAGTAGTACGATCCTTGTCCCCAGGTGCAGTTGCAAACCGTAGTCTGGCTTTTTTATGGCGGTTTTTGGAACAGTGGCTTCTTCCTTGCTGAGCGGCCTTTTATGTTATATAGGACTCATTTTACTGTGGATATAGATATGTTTGCACCTGTTTCCTATAGCATCTTCACAAGGTTCTTTGCTGTTGTTCTTGGATTAATTTGCACTTTTGCACCAAAATACATTAATCTCTAGTAGACAGAACGCATCTCCTTCCTGAACAGTATGACTGCTGCGTTTTCCCATGATGTCAAGCAAAGAGGCACTGAGTTTGAAGGTAGGCCTTGAAATACATCCACAGGTACACCTCCAATTGACTCAAATTATGTGAATTAGCCTATCAGAAGCTTCTAAAGCCATGAAATCTGTTTCTGGAATTTCCCAAGTTATTTAAAGGCACAGTCAACTTAGTGTATGTAAACTTCTGATCAACTGGAATTGTGATACAATGAATTATAAGTTAACTAATCTGTCTGTAAATAATTGTTGGAAAAATTACGTGTCATGCACAAAGTAGATTTCCTAACCGACTTGCCAAAACTAGGGTTTGTTAATGCAACCGCTGTGTCAGATTTCAAAAAGCTTTACGGAAAAAGCAAACCATGCAATAATCTGAGTACGGCGCCCAGACAAACGCATACATATATCTGCCATGTTGGAGTCAACAGAAGTCAGAAATAACATTATAAATATTCACTTACCTTTGATGATCTTCATCAGAATGCACTCCCAGGAATCTCAGTTATACAATAAATGTTTGATTTGCTCGATAATGTCCATAATTTATGTCCAAATAGCTACTTTTGTTAGCGTGTTTGGGAAACAAATCAAAACTCACGAAGTGCGTTCACTAGTTGCAGACAAAACTTCAAATAGTTCCGTGACAGTCCGTAGAAACTTGTCAAACGATGTATGGAATCAATCTTTAGGATGTTTTTAACATAAATCTTCAATAATATTCCAACCGGAGAATTTCTTTGTCTTCAGAAAAGCAAAGGAACGGGAGATACCTCTTATATGAAATGCGCGTGACCAGCTGCTGGCAGACCTCTGACTCATTCCCCTCTCATTCAGCCCCCCTTCATAGTAGAAGCCTCAAACAAGTTTCTAAAGACTGTTGACATCTAGTGGAAGCCTTAGGAAGTGCAACATGACCAATATCCCACTGTAACTTGAATAGGGGCTGAGTTGAAAATCGACCAACCTCAGATTTCCCACTTCCTGGTTGGATTTTTTCTCAGGTTTTTGCCTGCCATATGAGTTCTGTTATACTCACAGACATCATTCTAACAGTTTTAGAAACTTCAGTGTGTTTTCTATCCAAATATACCAACA
This sequence comes from Oncorhynchus mykiss, assembly GCF_057628025.1. Taxonomy (NCBI): domain Eukaryota; kingdom Metazoa; phylum Chordata; class Actinopteri; order Salmoniformes; family Salmonidae; genus Oncorhynchus; species Oncorhynchus mykiss. Next base: position 32,246,467 of record NC_143041.1, on the reverse strand, counting down.
ATGCATATATTAGGAACTGGGACTGAGGAGCAGGCAGTTTACTCTGGGCACCTTATTCATCCAAGCTACTCAATACTGCCCCCCAGCCATATTAACAAGAAATTTGTGGAGTGGTTGAAAAAACGAGTTTTAATGACTCCACCCTAACTTCATGTCAACTTCCAACTTAAACTGTATATCCATTCTGCCCTGCCTTTCTAAAGTCTTTGAAAGCCAAGTGAACAAACATATCACCGACCATTTCGATTCCTACCGTATATTCTCCGCTATTCAATCTGGTTTCCGAGCTGGTTACGGGTGCTCCTCAGCCACGCTCAAGCTGCTAAACGATATCATAACCACCATCGATAAATTAAAGTACTGTGCAGCTGTCTTCATCGACCTGGCCAAGGCTTTCGACTCTGTCAATCACCGCATTCTTATCGGCAGACTCAACAGCCTTGGTTTCTCTAGTGACTGCCTCGCCTGGTTCACAAACTACTTCTCAGATTGAGTTCAGTGTGTCAAATCGGAGGGCCTGTTGTCCGGACCTCTGGCAGTCTCTATGGGGGTCCCACAGGGTGCAAATCTCGGGCCCACTCTCTTCTCTGTATACATCAATGATGTCGCTCTTGCTGCGGGTGTTTCTTTGCTCCACCAATACGCAGATGACACCCTTCTGTATACATCTGACCCTTCTTTGGACACTGTGTTCTCAAACCTCCAAACTAGCTTCAATGCCATATAACACTCCTTCCGTGGCCTCCAACTGCTCTTATATGCTAGTAAAACGAAATGCATGTTCTTCAACCGATCGCTGTCTGCACCCGCCTGCCCGACTAGCATCACTACTCTGGACGGTTCTGACTTAGAATATGTGGACAACTACAAATACATAGGTGTCTGGTTAGACTGTAAACTCTCCTTCCAGACTCACATTAAGCATCTCCAATCCAAAGTTAAATCTAGAATCGGCTTCCTATTTCGCAACAAAGTCTCCTTCACTCATGCTGCCAAGTTTACCCTCGTAAAACTGACTATCCTACCGATCCTTGACTTTGACTTCCAACACTACTCCGCAAATTGGATGTAGTCTATCACAGTGCCATCTGTTTTGTCACCAAAGCCCCATATACTACCCACCACTGCGACCTGTATGCTCTTGTTGGCTGGTCCTCGCTACATACTCATAGCCAAACCCACTGGCTCCAGGTCATCTAAGTCTTTGCTAGGTATACCTCTGCCTTTTCTCAGCTCACTGGTCATCATTGCAACACCCACCCGTAGCACGCGCTCCAGCAGGTATATTTCACTGGTCATCCCCAAAGCCAACTCCACCTTTGGCCGTTTTTCCTTCCAGTTCTCTGCTGCCAATGACTGGAACAAATTGCAAAAATCACTGAAGTTGGAGACTTACATCTCCCTCACTAACTTTAAGCGTCAGCTGTCAGAGCAGTTTACCGATCGCTGCAGCTGTACACAGCCCATCTGTAAATAGCCCATCCAACCAACAATCATCAACATCCCCATATTTGTTTTTCTGATCTTTTGCACACCAGTATTCCTACTTGCACATCCTCATCTGCACATGTATCATTCCAGTGTAATTTGCTAAATTATGATTACTTCGACACTAATGTTCTATTTAATGCCTTACCTCTTTACTTCATTTGCACACACTGTATACAGATTTTTATATTGTGTTATTGACTGTTTGTTTATCCCATGTGTAACCCTGTTGTTTGTCGCACTGCTTTGCTTTATCTTGGCCAGGTCGCAATTGTCAATGAGAACTTGTTCTCAACTGGCATACCTGGTTAAATAATGGTGAAAAGAAAAATAATACTGAACAGTAGTCTAGGTGTGACAAAACTAGGCCCTGTAGGACCTGCCTTGTTGATGGTGTTGTTAAGAAGGCAGAGCAGCTCTTTATTATGGACAGACTTCTCCCCATCTTTGCTACTGTTGTATCACTATGTTTTGACCGTAACAGTTTACAATCCAGGGTTACTCCAAGCAGTTTAGTCACCTCAACTTGCTAAATTTCCACATTATTCATTACAAGATGTAGTTGAGGTTTAGGGTTTAGTAAATGTTTTGTCCCAAATACAATGCTATTAGTTATGGAAATATGTATGACTAACTTATTCCTTGCTTCCCATGCCGAAACTCACTGCAGCTCTTTGTTAAGTGTTGCAGTCATTTCAGTGTCCTTAGGTAGCGGTATGACTTTAGCTTCCCTCCAGGCCTGAGGGCACACACTTTCTAGTAGGCATAAATTGAAGATGTGGAAATATCGTCCGCCGTTATCCTCAGTAATTTTCCACCCAGATTGTCAGACCCCGGTGGCTTGTCATTGATAGAATTCAAAAGTACAATTCTTGTCTTCCATAATTTGGTCTGATATACTTTGTTGTGTCGTGTCAGCATTTGTTGCTGGCATGTCATACCTACAATTGCTTATCTTGCCAATGAACAAGTAATTAAATAGTTGGCAATATCATTGGGTTTTGTGATGAAGAGCCACCTGATTAACTGAATGATGGAGCCGAGTTAGCCTTTTTTCACAATTTTATTTTAATGTGCTCCAAAGCTTTTTAGAATAGTTCTTTTTTTTTCATAGTATAATTTATTTAGTTTAGTCACATGATTTCTTAAATTGCAGTATATTTGCCAAACAGTCGGGCTGCCAGACTTATTTGTCATACCTTTTGCCTAATCGATCTCAACCATACAATTGTTCAATTCCTCATCAATCCAAGGGGATTTAACAGTTTTTACAGTCATTTTCTTAATGGGTGCGTGCTTATTAGTAACTGGAATAAGCAAATTCAGAAATGTGTCCAGTGCATCGTCTAGTTGCTCCTCATTACATATCACAGACCAGCAAATATTCTTAACATCATATGAATCAATACAAAACTTCTTGTATGTGACATCTTATACACAAATTAGGCCCAGCCTTTGGTACTTTGGTTTTCTTTATTATGGCTACTATATTGTGGTCACTACAGCCTATGGATTTGTAATCTGCTTTAAATAAACATTTTGCAGCATTATTAAAGATGTGATCAATACATGTTGATGATTTCATTCCTGTGCTGTTTGTGACTACCCTGGTAGGTTGACCGATAACCTGAACCAGGTTGCAGGCACTGGTTAGTTTAAAAAATATATATTGAGTGGGCAGCTTGATGAGAGCCAGTCAATATTTAAATCACCCAGAAAATATACTTCTCTGTTGATCACATACATTATCAAGTATTTCACACGCATTATCCAGAAACTGACTGTTAGCACTTGGTCTATAGCAGCTTCCCACAAGAATGGGCTTAAGTTGGTGAGGCAGATGAACCTGTGGCCATATTACATCAACAGTATTTAACATGAGATTGTGTCTAAGTTTTACAGGAAGGTGGTTCTGAATATAGACCGCAACACTGCCCCCGTTGTCATTTTTGTATTTTCGGTAGATGTTATAAACATGTATTGCTAACACTGTATCAAAGGTATTATCTAAGTGAGTTTTAGATGGTCAGAATATGAATGTCATCTGTTAGAAGCAAGTGATTGACTTCATGGACCTTGTTTCTCAGGCTGCATATGTTAATATCGGCTATTTTTAGCACTTCTGGGTTGCTTGATTGTTTTTAATGCTTTACTGGGAAGCTTATCAGAAGTAGACTTGCTCATGTTATTTATATTGGAGCTGATAGTGCAGGGTGAGCTGCACACAGTGGTCTTCCTACTAGGGCACACCACCTCAATGCTAACAGTATAACTCATAGTTCATAGGCACATGATTACTGCATACAATAGATGTAGGATCAACAAAGGTATTCAGGGCCGTTCGAGGGACAAATCAAGTTACTTACATTGTCGGCCAACGCCCTTATGATAATGTACATTTAATGCAGCATTTTGATGACTCATTGTCACAATGGTAGGGATTAACTGAGCTGGTCTTGGGTCATTGATAAGTCATTGTTTCAACGCAGCCTTGAAATGAGTGTACAGAGTCCAGGAGCCTTGATGAACTATTTTCGAGAGTTGTCAAAGTTACCTATAAAAGTGATTCCACAGAGCTACAGTAATCTTTTAGGCAGATGTGTAATCCCAGTAGCCTGTTGAATCTTTCACACCCAACGATGGTACTAGACCTGAAATGATTGGCTGTTTTTTGGAATCTTTTAATGTTAAAATCAGTTCTTTAAATTCCGTTTTCAGAGGTTCCGAGCTAGCCCTCCTGATGTCGTTTTGACCCCACATGGACTACAACAGCGTCAGCTCCCGGCATCTTTCGTAGAACTGTCAAAATCAGCCTTGTGATGTCCTGTACTTGTGCACCTGGGTAGCACAGGGTTTTTGCATTGGGAACCAAGATGTTTCTCACCATAGAGCTGACGACGATGACAGTTGGTGATGTTGAATGGGCTGGTCTCTCAGGCAGCCTCATGGTCTCCAAGGAGACCCCAGTTGTCAGAGGACGCTTTCTTTGACTTCCACGGTGAGTGACGTATCTCCATGGCTGGTTGGGTCGAGAACAGCTCCGTTCTCCAGGGAAAGGGGAGAACCCTTCGGGATGGATCCCTGCTGAGCACTGGCCAGTTCGCTGTGGAGAGCCGACATGGCCGCGTCACTTCCACAAGAGCGGCGTCCGGCTACTGGGGTGAAATTAAAAGTAGGCGGTCATGGATTCCCCAGTAGCTTGTGTAGGTTTGCTACCTGCTTGCTAAGAGTAGCCACTTCACCCCTGTAGTCCTCCACAAGCAATTGAAAGTCAGCGCGGTCCACATTGTCCCGGAACAAAGCAAAGTAAACAGCTCCTGCAGCCCTGGGAATGTTCATATAGCGACCTCCATTTGAGACCGCCGAGCCAGCTAGGCTAGCTGGCCTTCTGTGTCTGTCCCCCTATGAGCAATCTGTCAGGATCCCGGGGCAGACGGCAGAACTCACAGCAACTAAGCCAAACAAAGCCGCAGGATCCAAAATAAAAGTATATAAAAACAATATTTATAGAGGGCTCCCAAGTGGCGCAGTGGTCTAAGACACTGCATCTCATTGCAAGAGGGGTCACTGCAGTACCTTGTTCGAGTCCAGGTTGCATCACATTCGGCCATGATTGCGAGTACCATAGGGGGGCGAACATTTGGCCTAGCGTCGTCCTGGTTTGGCCGGGGTAGGCCGTCATTGTAACTAAGAATTTGTTCTTAACTGACTTGCCTAGTTAAATAAAGATTTTCAAGGGAACACTGTCAGCTTTACAAAAACAATAAACCGAGGTCTCGCTTTCAGCTTTCAGCATTCAGCATTCAACAAACATACGTCGCTCTTGGGGCCACATTAGTTCATTTAGCAGAGATTTGTTTCGAATTCCGTGGCAATATTTTATATTTTTTTAGTATGAAGAATACAATTGAACAAAGCTGAATAAAATAAAGGATATTTCTTTCCAAACCATTTGAGTGCACATGCAGCTGTTCTGTGTTGAGTTGGTTAACAAAAAAATATTAATTCATGTAGAGTTATTAATGTAACTTTTGTTCTACAAACAGGCTTTGTTTGGATTTTTAATACATTGCAAGGCTGCATGATTCGACTCTAATGATGTTTTGAAAAAAGTTGCATGAGCTCTTTTGTTTTTTTTGCACAGGCTGTACACACTAAATCAGTCTCTCATTCACCATTTGACAAGCACTTGATAATGCCTCGAATTTCCCGGCGTCCCCTTTGTGTGACCATAATGCCCCGTAAAAAAATCCATGCCTTATGCGGCCAGTGGCCGTTGTGCCTTTGGGCTGAATATAATAATTATCATTACCTTCTTCCTGAGTGATGTGTGCTCCGAAGCGCCTCACTCACATGGCTCTCCATCATGTGATTGGGTCTTTCTCACAGGCTATAAGTGAAGACAGACTCATACGGGACACAACAGCGTGCGTCCTTATCTAAATCCTCTGTGTATATTGAAGATATTGGAATAACTGTCCACACATCTTTGTCTGCCAACAAGATGAGTAAGCCTAACAAACATCAAAAGCACTAGCCTATGGTTATTTACTATCACCCATAGTAAAAAAAAGTAAACCTATGCGAGAAATAAATATTCCAAACCTAGTCTGGGACAGTTGTGGGATGCGATAGATCCCAAATTAATACAACCACTAGTATAAAAAAAAATGTTTTACGCAATGCGGCTGACGCAACATATTAGAATGTTTAGCTTAATATGCTGATAAACTATTAGGCTATTTCTTAACATTATAAACCCAGCAAATCGCACACGGCAGTAGGCTATAAGCGTGAATGTTCCATTAGCGGATAAACACTTGTCAAAAGATACCGCAAATGTGATTATGCATGTAATGCTTTTATTATAGTGGTGCATTTTTATGGTAAATTCTTTCCCAAACTTAAAACTCACCCACTGCTTATGTATTCCAGTTAGGCTCTACACCCCTTGTAAAGCGGAATAATGTGCTTAATTTTAAGACGTTATTTGGCCACTTTAGTTGTGATCCAAACCTTATCAAAAAATATGGGCTAGGCTACATGAGGCGACTATGATAATTTTTTTTATTTTTATAAAACATGCCATTGTTTCTTGCCTTACATCGGGCATCATTCACAAGTTCTTAAAATAAAAATTACCTTGCAGGAGCAGCACTATCTAGTGGTCAGAACCTGGTAATATCAGGATATAGGATAGAACATCAATGACACATTTTTCTATAGGGGCAGGACACAATTCACTGAGAATACATTCCATACATAGGATGAAGAAACTATGCTCCATAATACTTGGATTCCTCATGCCTTACTCATTGTTAGAAAAAGTTCAGTCCAAATTGGATGTTGGGTACTATATTTATTGGATATTATATGAATCCTATAAATAAAAAGAGCCAATTTGGGTGCAGTCAATTAGCTTAATTTCTCAGGTCAAATTATATTTCAAGATATAATGTTGCAGGAATGCTAATCTAATCTGTTTCTAACTACAGAAATTGTTTCAGAACAATCTGAGCTGGTGGGTGTCATGGCTTGCAGAAATGACATGGAACGACTACTCTAAATCGATCACTAACGTTTTGAAGCTGAGCAATTTGCTTGTGCTCTACGTAGTACAGTCATATCTGAATAAGATCATAACCGAGTCAGAAGTGCGTTAATCCTGTTAAATATAAAACGGAAGAGATATTTCACAGAAAAAAATAATCTTCCTTGAGTTTTGTCGGAGTTTACAGTGACGAAAAGAAGTGAACTTCTAACTTCAAGCTGAGCCGTTGCTATGGATACTCGCAGACCCAGACCCATGAGCAGAGCGCATGCAAAGCCTGCCGTGCACAGGGAGCGAGTGACAGAGGAGCAGCAAATGGCTTTACTGAGGAAATTATGTATGATTTCGGACAGGCCCAGACCTTTAAATGTTGAAGTCTCAATCAGACCTGGGTACTAGGGTAGGGGCCTGAACACCGCAGTCATGGTTAGGGCTCGGGCTTAAAGTTCATGCCTGTCCAGGGCTCTAGTATGACTCACTGAGATGTCTCTAGTCATTCACTTTATTCAAACCAAATGCCTAGTGGCAGATTTTCTGAAAGAGCAGATTCAAGTTCTCCTTTTGATTCTAAAGAGAGCTTATCCCTAGCATTTCATGCATACATTAGACGAGTGACTAAGTCAAGCTGCATCTGCATCACTACTCATTTCTGTCTACTTTAGCAACTGTGGCAATTGGGAGACGCAATAATAGTATGTTAACCTCAGTGCTAATGTCACAGGGAAAATACAGATATTTTTTCAATGCAGATGAAAGTTCTGCAATAATACTAGCACTCCGAATGAGCCTGTACTCAATTTGCATGACTAAAGATGTCAAGCTGGATGGAAAAGATTATCTAACTGTTCTCAATTTGAAACAAATCTTGATTGGTTTTGCAATGCAAATGCACACTTATGCATGGAAAAAACAGCTCTGCCAGTTAGTTTCAAGAGTGCTTCTGTTTATGCATCATTTGCTTTTCATGTGCTTATGAGGGAATGGAGAGAATATGTGTAAGTAGGAAAGAACACCCTCTAAAATGGTAGCTTTTCTTTCAAGTAGCCTACTTTTCCCTCTTCAGAGCAGAAGCATCCGTCTGTAGTCGTCACTGTCGTGAAAATTGTATATTAACAACAGGAGACAGTGGGTAGTCTTAATAGATTTTAATATCCTGTGCTGCAAACAGGAATGTATCATTGGGAAATATAAATGTATGGGCCCTGGTGACAATATTGTCGGCCTGTTTTCCCAAACGGATGTTTTGGAGGATTGGGGATGTAAATTGAGGATTCCCTATCTTCAATGACACAGATCAGGCAGCTGCATCAATAATTCAAGAGACACTGGTCCAATCTCAGAGATGGGCTACTCCAGTCCTCAGGGGCCTGATTGGTGTCAAACTTTTTCCCTAGCACCAGTTAACACACCTGACTCCAATAATCAGCTAATCATGATCTTCAGTTTAGAATGCAATTATACTGAACAGAAATATAAACGCAACATGGAAAGTGTCCCATTTTTCATGAGCTGAAATAGATCCCAGAAATGTTCCATATGCACAAAAAGCTTATTTCTCTAAAATGTTGTGCTCAAATGAGTTTACATTCCTGTTAGTGAGCATTTCTCCATCGCCAAGATAATCCATCCACGTGACAGGTGTGGAATATCAAGAAGCTGATTAACCATAACCAGCATGATCATTAAACAGGTGCACCTTGTGCTAGGGACAAAAGGCTTCTCTAAAATGTGCAGTTTTGTAACTCAACACAATGCCACAGATGTCTCAAATTCTGAGGGAGTGTGCAATTGGCATATTGACTGCAGGAATGTCCACCAGAGCTGTTGCCAGATAATTGAATGTTCATTTCTCGACCATAATCTGCCTCCAACGTCGTTTTAGAGAATTTGGAATTATTTCCAATTTGGCCCTACAACCGCAAACCATGTGTAACCACTCCAGCCCAGGACCTCCACATCTGTCTTCTTCACCTGTGGGATTGTTTGAAACCAGCCACCCGGACAGCTGATGAAACTGAGGATCAGCTTCCTTGATATGCCACATCTGTCCGGTGGATGGATGAACAAATTTGTGCAAAGAATTTGAGAGAAATAAGATTACTGTGGGTATCAAATTTCTGGGATCTTTTATTTCAGCTCATAAAAATTGCAACCAACACTTCACGTGTTGCATTTTATATTTTAAGTATACACTACCGTTCAAAGTTTGGGATCATGTAGAAATTTCCTTGAAATAAAATTACTTTTTTTGGTCCATTTTTAAAATAACATCAAATTGATCAGACATACAGTGTAGACATTGTTAATGTTGTGAATGACTATTGTAGCTGGAAACGGCAGATTTTTTTTAATGGAATATCTACATAGGCCCATTATCAGCAACCATCACTCCTGTGTTCCAAAGGCACGTTGTGTTAGCTAATCCAAGTATATAATTTTAAAAGGCTAATTTATCATTAGAAAACCCTTTTGCATTTATGTTAGCACAGCTGAAAACTTTTGCTGATTTAAAGAAGCAATAAAACTGGCCTCCTTTAGACTAGTTGAGTATCTGGAGCATCAACATTTGTGGGTTCGATTACAGGCTCAAAATGGCCAGAAACAAAGACCTTTCTTCTGAAACTCGTCAGTCTATTCTTGTTTTGACAAATTAAGGCTATTCCATGCGAGAAATTGCCAAGATACTGAAGATCTTGTACAACTCTGTGTACTACTCCCTTCATAGAACAGTGCAACCTGGCTCAAACCAGAATAGAAAGAGTGGGAGACCCCAATGCACAACTGAGCAGGAGGACAACTGCATTTCTATAACTTCCTAAATATTTTTTCACACTGGTGGGGAGTGCCAAGATGGAGACACGGTGGCTTTAACACAGCACCGCTTATCGGTCATTGTGTGTGTGTGTAAATCATTAGCCCCATCTGGTGCTTTTGGAAATGGTATTTTTTGGTACTATTTAGCTTCGTTAGGCCTGATAAGTTAACAGTGAGCTGGCTTCAGAAAAACAATTTTATGTCATTTTCCAGACATATCTCCTGTTTATTGGGATCTCTCTCTCTTTCTACACACCATGTGCTTGCTACTCATAGCAGACAGAGGGAAATTAGGTCTGTGGAGGCCTCCAGCCGATCCAGGGGCCTTTGGCGGGCTACACGAGCAGCAGAGCATGTGTCTGGATGTGGTGGGAGCAAAGTAGACTGCCAGAGGCCTTGAGTCACTCCGCACTGACACAGCAGAGGAGCCAGCCACACAGAGACCAGGGTTGTGTTTCTTAGGGAGAGAACTTTTTGAAATGGGGAGCTACTATGTGTAGCTCAGTTGGTATGGGGGACCAATATGAAAATGTATGCACTCACTCTGGATGAGCGCGTCTGCTAAATGACGTTAATGTACTACCTTGTCCAACAAAATGTTTGCTGTGGTGTGCCCTACTGAACGCAACCCAAGGGTGGTTGGGAAGAGAGCTAAACTTTAATAGACCACTGTTCACTGCTAGCCTCTGCATGCACTGTTCTTAAGTACTTGATGTTAAGTATGTTTTAACAGTCCCTTTTCACATGTATGTTACAATGTGTCCAGTCTTAAAGTTACATGCAAGAAATAGGCTTGCCACTACAGTCTGTTAGCTAGGCGATTTATAACTATTTCTTATATCTCTGGTTCCTTGCTATTTCACAAACAAATAGTGATGCGTTTTCTCTTTTGCTTCACTACCAGATGTAGGCCTACAGTATGAGCTGTGTCTTCTCTATCAGTAGCAGGGAATCTCTTGGGTGTCGCTGATCTGTGCTGGATCAGCTCACTCAGCCTAGCTGTGTTTAAGACATCTCCCTGAGTTAATTGGGCTCTTTGCTGCTGCCAAGGTTGTAATGGTGCTGATGGGTGATCGTTTTAATCACCTGGCTAGCCTAGCTTAACACCGCCTTTCGGACAGACCTGGTCGAGCAGATTTTTTAGTGGTTAAGGCTGAAATTATGTTTTTGCACCTATCCTTGAAGTCAGAAGTTTACATAAACTAGTTTTAATGACTCCAACCTAAGTGTTTCAACCACTTCACACATTTCTTGTTAACAAACAAAAGTTTTGGCAAGTTGGTTAGGACATCTACTGTGTGCATGACACATGTAATTTTTCCAACAATTGTAAACAGACACAGTTAATTATAAGTTAAATAATCTATCACATTTTCAATGGGTCCGAGGTTTACATAATTTTCTGTTTAAAAGGCACAGTCAACTATGTCATGGCTTTAGAAGCTTCTGATACGTTAATTTACATCATTTGAGTGTACCTGTGGATGTATTTCAAGGCCTACCTTCAGACTCAGTGCCTCTTTGCTTGACATCATGGGAAAATCAAAAGAAATGAGCCAAAAAAAATGAGCCAAAAAATTGTCGAACTCCATGTCTGGTTCATCCTTCATCTGGTCTGATGAAACATAAATAGAACTATTTGGCCATAATGACCATCGTTATGTTTGGAGGAAAAAGGGGGAGGCTTGCAAGCCGAAGCACACCATCCCAACCGTGAAGCATGGGGGTGGCAGCATGATGTTGTGGGGGTGCTTTGCTGCAGGGGGTACTGGTGCACTTCACAAAATAGATTGCTTCATGAGGGAGGAAAATTATGTGGATATATTAAAGCAACATCAGTCAGGAAGTTAGAATTTGGTCGCAAATGGGTCTTCCAAATGTACAATGACCCCAAGCATACTTCCAAAGTTGTGGCAAAATGGCTTAAGGACATCAAAGTCAAGGTATTGGAGTGGCCATCAAAGCCCTGACCTCAATCCCATAGAACACTGAAAAAGTGTGTGTGAGCAAGGAGGCCTACAAACCTGACTCAGTTACACCAGCTCTGTCGGGAGGAATTGGCCAAAATTCACCCAACTTATTGTGGGAAACTTGTGGAAGGCTACCTGAAATGTTTGACCCAAGTTAAACAATTTGAAGGCAATGCTACCAAATACTAATTGAGTGCATGTAAACTTCTGACCCTCTGGGAATGTGATGAAAGAAATAAAAGCTGAAATAAGTAATTCTCTATACTATTGTTCTGACATTTCACATTCTTAAAATAACGTGGTGATCCTAACTGACCTAAGACAGACATTTTTACAAATGTCAAGAATTGTGAAACTGAGTTTAAATGTATTTGGCTAAGGTGTATGTAATCTTCCGACTTCAACTGTACCGTACATTTTCAGATTTGTTGGTATTTTGGTCCATTTTTGAATTGAGTATTTTCAAAAAGTAAACCATGTCAAACTTGATGGAAATGTATGTTTTCTTTAGTTTATCATACTACTGTTATCAACATTTTGTATGGATTTTAGCCACTATAAAATGGACATGCATCAATCATTTCAAAGCCCATTTCATAGAGAATGTTAAACTTGCCTACTTAACTTAGACCCAATGACCATCTCTTCAAACTAATTAGAAGTTTGGTAGTCTTAATTCCGTGTACTTGTCTTTAACCGCTATTTCCCGAAAGTCACTCTTCCAAAGCGTAAACAATTTTTTTTCTCAGATTCAGAATAATCTTTATACACCAAATTTTGTGTGGTTATCATTACATATATTTTCCAGACTTGCCCAGAGGGAATTGTTGATATGTTTTACATTTGTTTTATTCTAGATAACATTTTATTTGTAAAAAATGCGGCAAAAATGCATTTTACATACACGTCTTGAGTGTTTTACAGATAGAAAGATGAAAAAAGTATTTATCCATAATCTGCTCTGGAAAATTCAGGTTCCGCAGTGTCTTAACAAGTTTAAACAAAATATTTAGGCTGACTGCATCCAGTGTCCAGATTTTTTTTACATTTGTGTGGTGAACCTTTATTTTCAGAATGTAAAAGGCTGCTACTACAATTTCAATAAAGGAAAATGTCTGTACATTTCAGCTGTTTCCAAAGCATTGCTTTGCTATAAAAAAAAAAAAACATACTAGAAAAGTGTTGGCTCAAGGAGAAAATGTTGTTTACACTGCCCTGCTTAGTTTGGCAACTGTCGGGCGAGTGTCGTGTGCTTCCTCTGGAGGGAGTGGTCGAGCATGACAAGTTTGCAAGTTTACATTGCAATAATTTGTGTAGCCGAGGGTATTTTTACGAACATTCTTAGTCGTCTGAAGACCCTCTTTGTTAGGAAAGAGGCTCCTGTTATTCTTTTGAGGTGTGATTATGCTATAAAAAACTTTTCCTATCGGTATGAATCTTTTTTTCTGGGAGACTGCAGTGAAAGTGGGAGGCAGGAGGCCGCCATTTAATTAGCAGCTGTCAAGCTCTCTCTTCTCTCTGAGTTGTGACGCATGCTGTTAAGGACATGACAATGTGTGTTAGCAGGGGTGTGTGCAAGAGTAAGAATGGGGAAAATACAGGCTTATTACAGTAGTCTACGGGTTTTCTGTCAAATAGACAAACGAACATCACCTTGAATAATTTGAAGGTGAGTAATGGCTTGGACCTGAAAGTGACAGACTGAATCCACTGCAATGACACAGACGGAACTGCCAACAATATAATGATGTGGCAGTTCTAACGATCCGTCCGTATTTAATCTACAGGGGCGGGCACGACCAGATTGTACAAGTAGATCAAATTGCCATGGTTACCTGGGGATAAAGGCGTCTGCATGCTTCCGAGCCGAAACAGTTCATGCATACACTGAGTATACAGAACATTAGGAACACCTTCCTAATATTGAGTTGCATCCCTTTGCCCTCAGAACAGCCTCAATTCGTCTGGACATGTCTTTTACAAGGTGTCGAAAGTGTTCCGCAGGGATGCTGGCCCATGTTGACTCCAATGCCTCACACAGTTGTTTAAGTTGGCTGGGTGTCCTTTGAGTGGTGGACCATTCTTGAAACACACAGGGGACTGTTGACCTGGCACATACTACCATACCCTGTTCAAAGGCACTTCAATATTTTGTCTTGCCCATGGCACACAATCCATGTCTCAATTGTCTAAAGGCTTAGAAATCCTTCTTTAACCTGTATCCTCCCCTTCATCTTCACTGATTTGAAGTGGATGTAACAAGTGACATTAATAAGGGATCATAGCTTTCATCTGGTCAGTCCGTCATTGAAAGAGCAGGTTCTTCATGTTTTGTATACTCAAAATATAATATATATTATGATAACATTTTGTGACGTTTTGGTCTTCGGAAAGGTTTTCTTTCTCCTGTTCATGCGCACATTTTTCCCCTGAGGCAAGCTGATGTTCGGTAGCTGAAGTCAACTCCCCTTCGTCAGGTCAACAGTAGGGATTCTTCATTGAAGTGTTTGTTGTCATTCAACGAGAGACCTGGTTTCATACAAATGTTTTCACTTGAGAAATACTATACCAAACATCTTAGTTAGATGTAAAATTGCTCGACTAAGACCTCGGCATAGTCCTATAACTCAATTTTTTTAATTATTTTTTTTATCTTGGATTAATTCAGACTTTTGATCCTAGTTACAGCGTCTTAAGAGGGACAAACGGTACTATTGCAACTTTTTTCTAGTTTTTTTCCGTTTTTTTTTTGTCTTTTTAAAGGAGTATCCGTGGAACAGATGTTCACTTCGCCCAGTAGAGGTCTGCTAGGAGCAAACCAAACCTAGTATGCACAAGCTTTATTAGGTCACTAGCACTTTGGTTTTCCAATTTTGGCTCTGAGTCGGTCATCTATGAAGCGCTCCTGTCTGTATGTCAGATCTGAGAGACTGCTTTGTTCAGCGGAAGGACTGATGGTCCAGATGTAACCTTTCATATTTGACATTTCCCAGGCACATCTCAGTTTAAGCTATGTAGACTGACTGCATGGGACTCTGGGGCATCGACCAAAGAAGGAGGATTTTAGTTCATAGAAAACTATGCTCTCCGATTGTGTGCTGTTGGGCAGTGATTTATTGTTGTCTTTCATTTAGAATAAGTGGATTGAGAACATGAAGTTAGGGCTATAGCCTAACGCGTACTGTATAACCTTACATTACACTAAAATAGCCCAGAAATGTCCTATTCAAAACAAATTATGAGGGAGGTAACATCTATCTTCTGCTTCTCCTCCAGTTGTCTCTCAGCACACTGAGGGCATGTGGAACTCCGTTAGAGTTAATGATCATTAACATGCTCCATCTTAGACTCCCCTGTTTGCTGGCACATCAGAGCCCCGTGAGGCCTAATAAAATTGTGTTTCATTCAGTAGAACAGAGCCTTCAACCTCCTTAGATAATGACACTAGCTCTCTTACTGATGGCTCTCTCCATCAACTCGGAGCAGTAGTAGGACTGGGGACCTGGCTGATGAGAACACGGTGGCGCCAGATGCCAATTAAAAAAATCAAAATAAAATACATTTATTGGTCACGTTCACAATATGCAGATGTTATCGCAGGTGCAGTGAAATGCTTGTTTCTAGCTCCAACTGTGCAGTAATACCTAGCAATAAAATAAAAAAGTAAAAAAACACATAATCCAGAAAAATAAAGAAATTAAGAAGTATCTGAACAAGCAATGTTAGAGAATGTAATATAGAATTGGTATGATGAATATGTCATCCACATCATACAGGGGCAACCGATCATTATCAAATGCATACATGTATCATTACTGAATAGAGCGAGAATGCACATCATCTTGCAACATATGATTAGTATTTTGCTCACTGTTCAGACTGTCAAGCTTGTGTTTTCCACACACTGTCCTTTCATAGAAAAGTGACTTTCACATGTTTTATTCACACCATCTGTTAACCTGTAGTAAACATTTGAAAGAGTACCCCTGTGTATCTGTGTATTACTCATACTTTTCGTCTGGAGGCAGTCGTAATGATCACGGGTGTTTTCGTTTTTTCTTTCAGTACTGGATCAACGAGTTCACCACCAATCTGGGAATTGGCGTCTTTCACTCAGGGATCGAGATCTACGGCAGAGGTAAGGAAACCTCCCCGCTGCTATTTAACAGCCCTGGGTGGGGCTGACTGACCAAAGCTCAACCACACAACCAGGCACTCCAGTGAACTGCTGGGCTGTCAGGTGCTGCTGGGTAGAACTCCTCTGTCTGCAAGGCCTCGTCAAGTAGAGAGGGCATTGAGTCCGATACTATGGTACTATTAGTACCTGACATCAGGACTGTAACAGATGGTGGTAGAAATAAAATAAGGATAGAAGTATAAACTTGTAAGAAGAGTTTCAAATTGTTGTAGCTGCTAACTCGTCTTTACTCATAATGCCTACACGTCTCAGATCCCCCCCCCCCAAAGTACAAGCCATATCAACCCAACCAGAGGAATCTTTGTTAGCTAATTACCAGCTTCACTACAAACCAGACACACACTTTTGCCATTTTATTGTTTCTGGCTATTTGTTATTCAGGATCAAATGGGTTCTTCCTCTAATTAAAAAAATAGACCCAGCTAAATTACATTGCTATGAGCTGCACTGCAGATATTGCGATTAGCAAGATTCAAGACTGCTGTCACACACAGAATCTGCGCATTTGCCCACGTTCGTTTCACGGTGTTACAGCGTGGTAGCCAGGACACCAAAATCGCAGAGAAGTTGAGCCTCACCCTTCACGTTTCACTCTTAATTCTTGCGGAAATTGACCACCTGGTTTACTGTCTGCGTCTGTCATATCTCTGAGTCTATCTTTTTAAAACCGCTTTATTCTAGAATCAGCCTCCCAGTTGCTCTGTCTAGCCTGTGTGTCTTGGAGGATTGGCCTTCAGCCAGGATGTGTTTAGCAGCCACTGCTTTATTGATCAAGAAGGAGAACTGGAATTGTTGTTTTAGTTGAAAACACTGGTGGTTCAATCTGTTAAATCAGCGTCTCGCCTGTGGTTTCAACCTCACAGCTCAGCCTATTAAAAGCTGCTTTCATCTATACATTTTAAAAGAAAGCTCTGAGTTGAAATATATCCTCATGGCAACCCCTTCAGTTGCATGGTAGGATGGACCTGGGTATTTCTAATGCCTGGCTTGTTTACCCTTAATTGAGCTGATTCAGGGAGACTGACAATCCCAGCAACAGATGGTGTGGATTAGGCACATAATTATTGCCTTTTACATTACTTTATGAGCAGCGCAAGCTGGCAATTATTTACTGTGTGTCTGTCTTTATGAGAGTGTGAGTTTGCCAAAACTGACACTGTTTATACATTCTGTGAAATGGATGTGCTGTGTGTATCTATGTCATTTATGGAGAAAGTGCATGAGTTATTGTAATTCAGCACAAGCGTTCAGGTCAGGAGTTAGTAGCAGGCTGCATGAGTACATCAGAGGGGTGGGAACAGGGTCTTTGGAGATCCCCATCCGCTGCATTCATCATGGAGCTGGGAGCTAGACGGACTGATAGCGCTAGACACGGACTGATAGAGCTATAAATACCTACCGCGTCTGCGACTTGGCTTCCTCAGACTGCCTCAGCCCATCAAAACAGACTACAATACTACCCCGCCCGCCCTACACTCACCTCAAACACAGCAATTCCATTATTTTACTTTTAGATCTGTGTATGTTGTTGTGAATTGTTAGATATTACTGCACTGATGGAGCTAGGAACACAAGCATTTCGCTACACCGTAATAACATCTGCTAAATATTTGTATGCGACCAATAGTTAGATTTGATTTGATCACAGGTACACACTCACCTCAAACACAGCAACACCACCGCCACCCGCCCCACAGTCACCGCCACCCGCCCCACAGTCACCGCCACCCGCTCCAACTCATCTCAAACAGAGCAACACAGCCCCACACTTACCTCAACACAGTAACACCACCCCACAGCCCTGTTAATTTCCCACCAACCTCTACTAGTACTACTGTTATGTGCTATGAATCTTTGTATAGTGTGTTTGACTTCCTCTGTGTGATCTGATCAATGGCCTGACCTTTGACCTTTCAGAGTTTGCCTATGGAGGACACCCATATCCATTTTCAGGGATATTCGAGATAACGCCAGGGGATGCCACAGAACTCGGGGAGACATTCAAATTCAAGTGAGTATCATGGCTTAAATGGAGGGCACTTAGGGTTTTCTCACTGTATTTCGAAAAACAAGGTATGGTTAGTTGCCAAATACTTGAGCTAAAACATGAGAACATCCTTAAACCTGTTTGAAGTGGAACCAGTACTGTTGCTGACGTATATGTTCTTTCTTCACTGCTTGTGATGGATTCTGAACTGGTCATTTCTATTCATATTGGTAAAGTAATTTTTTTCCTGTTTAAAGCGGAACATAGGATCACGAGAATACCGTGAAGTCACATAGTGTCGCTTGAAGCAGAAATCCTGAGGGTCACATGAATAGCTAATGGTTACTGACAGTTTTTCTTTCTTCAATTGTTGTGGAGACAACCTGCATGGCCAATTTCTTGTCTTTATCTTGCAATCATTTTGTGACAATAATGCTCCCTAAAATGGTCATCATTATATACTGCCTTCTTGTAAAGGACACTCTGCCATGTTGAAGTGTCGAGCCTTTACAGCTATGTTCAATGAAGCACACTGTTACAATGACAGTGATGGAGGTGGAAGAAGAGGAAAATCCCAGCTGGACTGACATAGAATGTTATGAATACACTTGACTGTATAAGAGTACAGAAGAACGTGTGTGTGGGGTTGGGGTGTTTCTACAGCGTGTCATTGTAGATGTCCATGCATTCATGCAAGCCCCAAGTTGGTGTCTGGCTACTTTTGATTGTGTGTGCGTGCCTGGTTAAGTCTGTGTGTACTGTATGTGTGAGTGCCTGGTTAAGTCTGTGTGTACTGTATGTGTGAGAGCCTGGTTAAGTCTGTGTGTACTGTATGTGTGAGTGCCTGGTTAAGTCTGTGTGTACTGTATGTGTGAGTGCCTGGTTAAGTCTGTGTGTACTGTATGTGTGAGTGCCTGGTTGTCTGTGTACTGTATGTGTGAGAGCCTGGTTAAGTCTGTGTGTACTGTATGTGTGAGTGCCTGGTTAAGTCTGTGTGTACTGTATGTGTGAGTGCCTGGTTAAGTCTGTGTGTACTGTATGTGTGAGTGCCTGGTTGTCTGTGTGTGGGGCTCTATAGCTTGTTTGCATACGTTATGCTCTAGATCAAATCAAACTTTATTTGTCACATGAGCCGAATACAAGTGTAGACCTTACCATGAAATGCTTACTTACAAGCCCTTAACCAACAGTGCAGTTCAAGAAGTGTTAAGAAAATATTTACCAAATAAACTAAAGTAAAAAATAATTAAAAAGTAACACAATAAAATAACAATAACGAGGCTATATACAGGGTGTACCGGTACTGAGCCAATGTGCGGGTGTACAGAACTTATGAACCTCAGCTATCATAGTTGTTGTATCAACTTCAAGTCTGAAATGCATTAATGAAGCCTATGGATAGAGTATAATATAAGAACTCTATTGTGCCAAGGATGCAAGTACCATATACATGTACTGTAGTTATTACCACACATGAGATCCCCACATTGTAGCCTGAACATTGAATATATTCACTGATCATGTACTTTTCCTTGGCAAATAAAGGTGCAGTTCAGTTATGAATCTCTGAAAGACATTCTTTTTCAGTCATATCCAATACCAGGTGTATCAAACTCCATTCTTTGAATGATGCTGTGTCTGCATGTATGTATTACAATTATACACTTCGACAGTGTTTACCGCTCCTGGGAGATCAATGATTACACATTGTAACTATGCAATAGACTAGAAACATGATTTAAGTAAATGCTGATTAATAATTCATATATACATTCTGGGGAAAAACTGCATCTAACTCCCTTCATCTGCATTAATCTGAGGACACAGGATAGTATTTTAATGAGATACTTAATTTCAACCAGTGGAGAATGTGAAACGCTTTATTGAAAGTTCATTATCCAGGTGTTATACATACATAATACATGCATTATAATTGTAATATTATATTATAAATACGAGTTCAATCTGTACATCAATGCACTTATGGTGTGCATTATAAAACGAGAAAGAAAGACGAGGTGGGGAGAGGTGTAGAAGACAGAAAGGGAAAGAGGTAAGAACAGAGGCAGACAGCATATGATTAATGAATTACAGTGCTACCCTAATTCTCTCAGTTCATCACAATTAATCAAATGTTCACATACACATGGTTAGCAGATGTTAATGCGAGTGTAGCGAAATGCTTGTGCTTCTAGTTCCGACCATGCTGTAGTATCTAACAATTTCACAACAACTAACTGATACACACAAGTGTAAAGGAATGAATAAGAATATGTACATATAAATATATGGATGAGCAATGGTCAAACGGCTTAGGCAAGATGCAGTAGATGGTATAGAGTACAGTATATACAAATAAGATTAGTAGTGTAGGGTATGTAAACATTATATAAAGTGACATAGTTTAAAGTGACTGGTGATACATTTATTGCATCCAATTTCTAATTATTAAAGTGGCTAGAGATTTGAGTCAGTATGTTGGCAGCAGCCACTCAATGTTAGTGATGGCTGTTTAACAGTCTGATGGCCTTGAGATAGAAGCTGTTTTTCAGTCTCTCGGTGCCAGCTTTGATGCACCTGTACAGACCTAGCCTCCTGGATGATAGCGGGGTGAACAGGCAGTGGCTCGGGTGGTTGTTGTCCTTGATCTTTTTGGCCTTCCTGTGACACCGGGTGGTGTAGGTGTCTTGGAGGGCAGGTAGTTTGCCCCCGGTGATGCGTTGTGCAGACCTCACTACCCTCTGGAGAGCCTTGCGGTTGTGGGCGGAGCAGTTGCCGTACCAGGCGGTGATACAGCCCGACAACATGCTCTCGATTGTGCATCTGTAAAAGTTTGTGTGTTTTTGGTGCCAAGCCAAATTTCTTCAGCCTCCTGAGGTTGGAGAGGCGCTGTTGCGCCTTCTTCACCACTATGTCTGTGTGGGTGGACCATTTCAGTTTGTCCGTGATTTGTACGCCGAGGAACTTACAACTTTTCCACATTCTCCACTACTGTCCCATCGATGTGGATAGGGGGGTGCTCCCTCTGCTGTTTCCTGAAGGCCACAATAATCTCCTTTGTTTTGTTGATGTTGAGTGTGAGGTTGCTTTCCTGACACCACACTCCGAGGGCCCTCACCTCCTCCCTGTAGGCCGTCTTGTCGTTGTTGGTAATCAAGCCTACCACTGTAGTGTTGTCTGTGGACCTATTGGGGCGGTAAGCAAATTGGAGTGGGTCTAGGGTGTCAGGTAGAGTGGAGGTGATATGATCCTTGACTAGTCTCTCAAAGGTTTTTGAGAGACTAGTCAACTTCTTGATGACGGAAGTGAGTGCTACGGGGCGATAGTCATTTAGCTCAGTTACCTTAGCTTTCTTGGGAACAGGAACAATGGTGGCCCTCTTGAAGCATGTGGGAACAGCAGACTGGGATAGGGATTGATTATGTCCGTAAACCCACCAGCCAACTGGTCTGGACATGCTCTGAGGACGCGGCTAGGGATGCCGTCTGGGCCGGCGGGCCTTGCGAGGGTTAACACGTTTAAATGTTTTACTCACGTTGGCTGCGGTGAAGGAGAGCTCTCAGGTTTTGGTAGCGGGCTGTGTCGGTGGCACTGTATTGTTCTCAAAGCGAGCAAAGAAGTTGTTTAGTTTGTCTGGGAGCAAGACATCGGGGTCTGCGACGGGGCTGGATTTCTTTTTGTAATCCATTATTGACTGTAGACCCTGCCACTTTCTCTTGTGTCTGAGCCGTTGAATTGCGACTCTACTTTGTCTATACTGATGCTTTGATTACCTTGCAGAGGGAATAACTACACTGTTTGTATTCGGTGAAGTTTCCGGTCGCCTTGCCCTGATTTAAAAGCAGTGGTTCGCGCTTTCAGTTTTGCGCGACTGCTGACATCAATCCACGATTTCTATCCACGGTTTCGGTTGGGGAAGGTTTTAATAGTCACTGTTGGTACAACATCACCGATGCACTTGCAAATAAACTCGCTCACCGAATCAGCGTCTACTTCAATGTTGTTGTTCGACTCTATCCGGAACATATCCCAGTCCACGTGATCGAAGCATGGAATCAGATTGGTTGGACCAGCGTTGAACAGACCTGAGCACGAGCGTTTCCTATTTTAGTTTCTGTCTATAGGCTGGGAGCAACAAAATGGAGCCGTGGTCATATTTGCCTTTATGGAGGGCGAGGGTTGGCTTTGTATGCGTCGCCGAAGTTAGAGTAGCAATGATCCAGAATTTTCCCATCCCGGGTCGCGCATTCGAGGTGCTGATAAAAATTTAGGGAGCCTTGTTTTCAGATTAGTGTCTCTAGTGGTGTCTCCTAACCTTCGGGCCAACTGGTGGCCCAAGGCCGGTTATCATAACTTCTTTTGGCTGCAGGGGCAGTATTGAGTAGCTTGGATGAAAAGGTGCCTATTGTAAACGGCCAGCTCCTCCGTCTCAGTTGCTAATATATGCATATTATTATTAGTATTGGATAGAAAACACTAAAGTTTTCAAAACTGTCAAAATATTGTCTGTGAGTATAACAGAACTGATATTGCAGGCGAAACCCAGAGGAAAATCAAAACAGGAAGTGGCTTCTATTTTGAAAACTCCATGTTCCATAGCCCCCTTTGCTGGATTTAACCAGGGATATGAACCAGAATCTTTTTCCTAATGCTTCCTCAAGGTGTCAACAGTCTTCAGACATAGTTTCAGGCTTTTATTTTGAAAAATGAGCCAGAACGATAACATCGCGTCAAGTGGTCACATGAGTTTTGCTCGCGCAACAGAATTTGGATAGGTATTGCTTTTCCCTCCTACTGTGAAAGACGTTTGCCGTTGATATATTATCGATTATATATTTTAAAAACAACCTGAGGATTGATTATAAAAAACGTTTGACATGTTTCTGTGGACATTATGGAAACTATTTGGAATTTCCGTCTGCGTTGTTGTGACCGCTCTTTCCTGTGGATTTCTGAACATAACGCGACAAACAGGTATTTTGGATATAAAAATCATCTTTATGGAACAAACGGAACATTTGTTGTGTAACTGGGAGTCTCGTGAGTGAAAACATCCAAAGATCATCAAAGGTAAACGATTATTTTTGATTGCTTTTCTGATTTTCGTGACCAAGCTTCCTGATGCTAAGTATGCATAATGTAATTTTATGCTATCGATAAAATTACACAAACGCTTGGATTGCTTTCGCTGAAAAGCATAATTTCAAAATCTGGCACGACAGGTGGATTAACAAAAGGCTAAGTTGTGTTTTTCTATATTGCACTTGTGATTTCATGAATATAAATATTTATAGTAATATTTATTCTATGTAGCGCTATGCTATTCAGCGGTTGTTGATGACACTTATCCCAATAGGGGGATTGCAGCCATAACCAGTTAAGAGTGGGTGAGGTGGCAATGACGCGACTGGCTTCCGCTCTCATATCAAACATACCCGCAGACGAGAGACAGATGGATAGAGAGAGAGCATGATTAAGCCTTGTTTTTTTTTATTCTAACACGGTCAGTCATCATAATCATCAGGAGGTGAAATGCAAAACTGACCTTGGATCATTAACTCCGGGACTACTACATCTCTGTACTTCAATGTAAAGCATCTCTTTAATAATACTTCCTTGTTGACCTGACCAAGTGACCTCCCACCTATGATCGTGTTGTGCCCTCTGTGTCAGCCAGTTCAGATGCGGTAGGGGTTTACCAACACAGCTGATATAACCTAGAGGATTTAGGGAGAAGGGGATGAAGTGAAGGGGAGCGAGAGACTGTTATTGTGTGTGGTCTAACCTGGTGTCCACACTAAGTGGTTACAGAGTACTTTATGCTGAAAAACAGGCTCTTTATGCTGACAAACAGGAGATGTCATTATTAGACATAAATACCACTTAAAGTTTGATGATGATTTGATCATTTGAATCAGCTGTGTAGTGCTAAGGCAAAAACAAATGTGCACAGGTGTTTGGAGCATTCCGATATGCCACAGCTGTTGAGGTGTCAGGTTCACCTTAAAGGGTGATTATTCCAACTCTCTGAAAAGGTAGGAACACATATCCCAAACAGAACAGGTGGATAGAATTCGACAGGTCAAGGTATCCTTCCTCCAAACTGCAGTAAGTTGTAGTACTGACATGTCACAGCACTCCAAACATCTCTCCATTAGTGTTCCACTCAAATCTCCGTGGCCCTGTGGTCTTCCTCCATGAATAGGGAACGCTGAGGTGGGTCCGAGGTTATAGAAATGCAAGTTGTGTGTGGCTCTGAGGTGTCTGCATCACATGCATTCCATAACCTCTATCGGAGTAAACCTGAAACGTTTAAATATAGAGGGCTATGTCTCACCACTTGGTTATTGCAAGGCTAACCCCCAGGGAAGTCATGACTTGGCAGCAACAGATAGTCTAATGAAAAATGTCTGAGTGTTTGTGGTGTAAATCTGTAATTTAGCAGCTGACATCTTTAAAAAAAAAAAATTATGAATGCATATGAGACAGGTTCCATGTACAACAAGACAGGCAGAGAGGAAGAGAAAAAGAAAACAAAACAGTTTAACTACCTCTGGTTACGGACACTTTTGGCAGCAATAAAGCTTCCACGGCCTGTTCCCCGGACAGTGAACACCTGGCAATATCTACATTTTTGACCCCTTGATCAGCTCGCACTCTGAAAGTAAAGAAAATAGGTTATTTTTTGTTGTAGATATGAACACAATAACTGAGATATGACCATTCAATCTAAAGCAGCAGATGTCATTTTCAGAATACATCAATACAGCACAGAAAGCTTAACACCAGACTGGTATTGTGGTTGTTTACTAGGTGATGGGAAATATGCAATATGTATACAAAATGATATACTTCTTTGAAAATCCATCTATACCGCCAAAGATGACAATGTATCTTGAAAAAGAGCATTGGAATTAAAAGTGATGTGTTTAACCTATTAACCTGCTTCATTATTTACAGTTGAAGTCGGAAGTTTGCATATACACTAAGGTTGGAGTCATTAAAACTCGTTTTTCAAACACTCCACAAATTTCCAGTTAAGGTGTATGTAAACTTCTGACTTCAACTGTATGTATTACCAACTCCAAGTTCATACATCATTGAAAATGTGTCTATGAATAAGTAAGAATAAAAAAGTAAAATTAACTTCTTAGATTTGGTGTATTTATACATCTTAGTACCTTATCAATTTATGATTTGTATCAATGTGGATGAGAGACTGGGGAGCAGGAACAGAGTATTTTTGCAATGCAACAAAGTGGGATCATTCTGGCAATAATACCTGCACCATCTACACGCTGCAAAGACTCCCTAACTCTTCGCCATTGTACACAATGGCCCATTGCTCTAAGACTTCCTTTGACCATTTTAAAGCCCGCATGGGGCATCCTCGCCTTCATGGCCCTGACTTTCTGGTCGAACTCTTCATCTGACATGTCAGAATAGCATTCCCTGACAGACATATTGTGTTCTTTCATCCTTCTGTAAAAAAAGCTACCCGTTACACTGTCATGAAATATGATTATATATCGACTATGAAACAAATAGGACATGGCCTGCTTATGAGTTGCCATGAAAGAAAGTTAGATTAAATCATCTGAAAACGGCGAGAACAGGCGTTCATAGCTAAATGCTTTTGGTTAGCTTGAGAATAGTAATTGCATGATTTATCATTCTACGGTATGTACGTTACGTTACTTACCGACACTGAATCGTAGGAGATATGTAAAAGTTGGATGGAGGACTGCCCAGTGTTGGTTACCTGAGATGCCATCATCTCACAGTCCTTTGTAGAGGTCCGCTATGACTTCCTTTGAATTGGAAAAAAGTTGCTTTCAGAACAGTTATTGTCAAAGGTTTTGCTCTCGACAAAAAGACACAAATGTAGCTCCATAGCACATAACAATTTGCCTGTGAATAACCAGACCGTCATACAAACTTGCTCTGCAGAATTCTTGATGCACAACCGAAGGTGCTGCCATATCCTGCCAGCACGCCCACAAGCGCCCACAGCACACCCACAGAATGACATGTGGAAGAGGGCGAGGAACGAGATGGGAGTAACAACAGTTTGTTGCAAGTTGGGGAGGGGAGCTAATAGCTGAACAATGGACTATTCAACCTTTTACTAAAGAATAGTCTAATAGCCGAGCTAGGTGTGAAACCCACCTATCACAGACCAGATTTGCCCTAACGACCAAGGGGTAGCTTGCTACTCGATGTAATAAAGTAATGACTTTTCAAATAAGTTACCTTACACGTTATGTTGGCTGACAATTTGTTAGCTACGCTGTCGTTACGAACCACATAGCATATCATTAAAGCAGTATGTACCGGTATGTTAGCTAGCTACCTAACGTTAGTAATTATACATCAAACTTGCCAGTATATGGGGGCCTCTCGGGTGGCGCAATGGTCTCTGTGCCACCAGAGACTCTGGGTTCAAGCCCAGGCTCTGTCGCAGCCGCGACCGGGAGGTCCATGGGGCGACGCACAATTGGCCTAGCGTCGTCCAGGCTAGGGAGGGTTTGGCCTGTAGGTTATCCTTGTCTCATCGCGTACTAGCGACTCCTGTGACGGGCCGGGTGCAGTGCACGCTGTCCAGGTCGTTAGGTACACGGTGTTTCCTCCGACACATTGGTGCGGCTGGCTTCCGGGTTGGATGCTCGCTATGTTAAGAAGCAGTGCGGCTTGGTTGGGTTGTGTTTCGGAGGACGCATGGCTCTCGACCTTTGTCTTTCGTCAATCCCGAGCACATACGGGAGTTGTAGCGCTACAACTCCCGTACGGGCTTGGGAGAGACAAAGGTTGAGAGCCAAGCCTACTCCCGACCGTCACATTGTACAGCGCCATATTTGGACACACCTACTCATTCCAGGATTTTTCTTAATGTTTACTATTTTCTACATTGTAGAATAATAGTGAAGACATCAAAACTATGAAATAACACCTATGGAATCAGTTAAGAACACATTCTTATTGACAAGGACAGCCTACTCCTTCCTCTCTGTTGGGGAATTGAAACCCGGGGAATTGAAACCCGGCGGGCTGGAGAGCTTTGTATGCATCACTGTGTGTGGAGTGAAGGTCTAGAGTTTTATTTATTATTTTTTTTTAATTTTCTGGTTGCACATGTGACAGTTAAGCAGCCCCATGGCACCCCATGGCACTCTGCTACTGATGCCAATGAGTAGAACATGTTCTAAGTAAACTTTGTGTGTTTGTGTATCTGCAATAGGAGCATACTACTGGGAGAGGCTATAAACACCACAGTCATGTTGGTTGAATGACTCAATTGTTTTGGCGTTCTTCTTAAAAAATATATTTCTTTAAATGCAGTATCTACTATAGAATAATTTCCAGGGGTTGCCTTACTATTGTCACGCCCTCTCACATAATGCCTCCAGCATGGATTTCTAGGTCTTTTTTCCTTAACTTACCTTTATCTATATAGCTCTATGTGCACTACTTATTTGTATATAATGTATGTGAACTCCTGTCTGTATTCTGTCTCTAAATGTTGTCTTTCAAGAGCAACACCATATCACCAAGTACAATTCAGAGTGTGTAAATGTCCTTGGTGAATGAAGTTGATTCTGATCTTCAGATGATGGTGGTTGTTGAGTGATGAGGCTGCTCCTGTCTTAGTACAGAATGCTCCAAAGATACTATAGTGGCTAACACTGTGGTCCACTTCTCCCCCACGGCTCATTTTGGTTAGGCTGAGTCACTCCTGTGAAGATGAAGAGCTTCATCTATAATTGAAGTGAACTCTGCCTGTGTTGTCATTGTGCAGATGGTTGTGTAGATTCCATGCATACAGTAGCATTTTTAATCTAAAAGATGACAAAGGGTAGATTATGAAGTCTTAGGCAACATTTTACATCCGCAAAACTGCCCTTGAGCTCGGCAAAAAATCTTGAATACTCACAATAAGTAGGAAGTAGGAATTATAATTTCTCATGGTAAAATGTAAAACATTTTCTTCTATGATGAAAAAATGTGCTTAGAAGTGACCTTCTCTCTCTGTGTTGATCCTGTTCCTGGAATCAGAGAGGCCATTGTTCTGGGCAGCACAGACTTCACAGAGGAGGATGTGGAGCGCATCATGGAGGAGCTGGGGAAAGAGTACAAGGGAAACGCCTACCACCTCATGCACAAGAACTGTAACCACTTCTCCTCAGCCCTGTCGGAGGTAAGGGACGCTCTGAACACACCCACTCTCTCTCGCTCCCTCTTTCTCACCCACTCACGTACATATATTATTTATGCCCAAGCTCTCCTTAAGGAAAGACAAAGGCCTATATCCCTGTGTTGTCCAGGGTGCGTCACAGGGCTGAGCTAGAACATTCTAGGTCAGGGTGCCTGGGTGTAGTGCCACTTTGCCCTGACGTTGAACCTGCCAGGTCCAGCCTAGCACAGTCTCACAAAGAGAAGAGAAGGAGAATCCCCCACCTCCCACAGGACAGACGACAAATATCTCAACCTGTGTTAGTTCAGTGCATTGAGTAAAAGCCAAGCAATATGAGTTTAAAAGTACAGTGTTAGAGCAGATTGGTGGAGCGGGTGAATAATGAGTATGATTACACCCAGCATCTGTGTTGCAGACAGGGATTAGAGAGCTCTGCTACAAGCCCAGACACACTGCCCCAGCTGCCAGGCCTGTCATACACCATTGACAGAAACTCCTCCTGACTCACACACCTACATATGCAAATACAACACACACCTACAGACACACTCATTCTCACACACATGCATGCTCACACAATGCATAGGTTCAGGTTACCCCTGGAGACGGGGGCTCTTCCCTTCTCTGGGCTTTGGTCTCATGCTTACTAAATTAACATTCTCCTTGGAAGAGAAATTAAGATGACCATAACATTTGCTCTGCGGTATTTTACAATGTGACTGTTTGAATAGAATTCCTTGCATAGTTAAATGTTTTTTTATTTATTTTTCTCTACTGTATTATTGACAATGTTTTGTTTATTCCATGTTTAACTCTGTTGTTGTATATGTCGAATTGCTATGCTTTATCTTGGCCAGGTCGCAGTTGCAAATGAGAACTTGTTCTCAACTAGCCTACCTGGTTAAATAAAGGTGGGGGGGGGGAAATAAAAAGATTTCCTCTGAGAACCCAGTGTAATCGACCCAAATTGTTCTGAGAGAGGAAGTTAGGCTTATTGTCCATTCTTACCGAGCATTCTGCCTTCTCCCATCATTTACACCCCTTGGTCTTGTTGATTCCCATCTTTATAATGAAACACTGCACTAATACAGTGGATATTCACTTCTGTGGTGGTTCCTGTCTATTAGGGGCCATCTTGAGCTGTGAAATATGTGTGAGTGTGTTTCCTGGGGACGGTGAAGAGGGAGGTGACTAATACTCCAGATAGTCTTTGGTGTCTCTGACACTGATTATGTCTCTGCATTTGAAAGGCAAATGAAGTGGGCCTGATGACACTCTGGATAAGAACATATTTACAGTGAAACCAGCTCCTCTTCTCCCTCCTCCTGAAGTGTTGAAACACTCATTTACCTCATTGTCTTGTTAACACTTCTACAACCACACACGTCTAGTATGACAATGTATTGTGTAGACTGAGTCAGAGCGTTGTTTCTAGTCATTTACGATCCCCCCCCCCCCCCCCCCCCCTCCAAAAAAATTGTGTTTAATGTAAGCAAATCCTTATTCAAGATGAAATACATACTATGCATAGCCTAAATATGTACTCTTGTTGTAGAGTCCTCTCCCTATTGGATGATATAATTGTTCAGGAATAGAATGGGTATGTCCTCCTCGGTCTGCCTCAGGCATACAGCGCTTCTCTCCCTTCCTTGTTGTGTGGGAAGTATCTGTTTGACAGTTTCATTTTCTGCCAGCCTGATTTGCTCCTGGGATTGTGCACGTTTGCTCCGCAGTGAAGGAATCTGTGAGAGAGAACTTGGAATGCGATTAGCTCTGCAATGTCCACCACAGATCCCCATCTCTAGGTGTGACAGTTATTTATTTCAGACCTGTGTGGTTTCTGTACTGAAATCCTACATCCAGAACGGCAGCCTGTAATTGGTGGCCTAGTTCTCATGGGAAGCCTATATAGACATATGTATGTCTGTCATTGGTAGCCTACATCAAGCCTCATGAGCAATGTCTTGCCTTTTCATGTGAAATGTAGGCAAAGACTAACAACCTCACAATCACATTGTGCAGTTGAGAACATGAATGTCACTGCTCGCAAGGATGTTAACCCATGCACAATTGAAGCCCATCATAGCAGGCTTGTTTGTGGCATTAAGGCTATTTTATAGCTCCATCCCATCAGGCCTCCAGAATGAGGCAGGGCAGTGGAAATGATTATCCTCCTTCTCTTCTCTGCCTCAGTTCTGCTGCTGTTATCACACGTGGCTAGTTTTTCACAGCCAGAGGCTTTTCCCATCCAAGACTGGGTTTTTCCAAAATGGAATAATTCAATTTGACGTCAGGAGGACTAAAGATAAAATCTACAGCTAATAACGCTTTGAAAGAAAGGGCCATTTGTGTTTCTCTGCATTTACTGGGTCAGTTGTTTGGTGTTCACTTTGGACCACATGGTTTGAAAAGATTGGTTTTATGGTTGCACTATTTTCACAGGAAATATATTTTTATTCTGATGTGAGAAATTCTAAGTATGTCATAGGTGTTAGAGAAGTGATAGGGGACAGATAACAATTCAACACAGATGTCTTTGTCAGAGTCTCGAACAGAAGTAAACTCTTCCATTCACTCGGTGATAAAAGGAATGGTCCTGGCTAGTGTCCATTAATGAAGGCATTACATTGTAATGATGTCCATACTTAGCAAGACGATACAGACACACTATTTTCACATTGAAATAGCACCCAGTCCATCAGATGAATAAGGGCCCAATTGAATACAGTCTAGTGCAGTTCATTCTAATACCTCAAGGACCATTAGCTCTATCCTGCTTAGCAGGGCCAAATGCCTTACCGCTACAGTGTCATCAGATCCATTTCCAGTAAGGCCTAGCACTCTAGTATCAGTGCTGCATGTCTCACTGTTCCACTCTGCACTCTTCCTGTCTGTCCATCAGATCCTGTGTGGCAGGGAGATTCCGCGCTGGGTGAACCGGCTGGCCTACTTCAGCTCCTGTGTGCCCTTCCTGCAGAGCTGCCTTCCCAAGGAGTGGCTGACCCCGGCCGCCCTGCAGTCCAGTGTCAGCCAGGAGCTCCAGGGGGAGCTGGAGGAAGCAGAGGACGCCTCCGCCTCTCTGGCCTCCATGAGCTCCATGCCTTCCCCCTCCCTCTCCTCTCCTTCTCCCTCCAGGCTGCCCAGAGTTCCCCGACATCAGCCACGCCGATAGGACTAGTCTCAGGGTTCACCATCGCCTTCAGTGACAGGCTCCGGCAGGGCCCCCCCACATGGACAGGCTTACTGTACTGTACACCACTCTGCCAATAGACACTACCCCAAACCCAACCCACCCCTACCCACCACCCCTGCCTACTGTGCTCCTGATGAGACTTGCCATCCACCAGCTGCATTGAAGCCCCGCCTACACTGATTTAACTGGCAGACTTGAGGTAATGGCTACAGGCTCAGAGTACTGTTGTTTTACACATAGAAAAACAACATTCAGATCATGTTTTGTCATTTCTTCATTTTCTTGGCCTTTATTTTATATACTCAGGACTCTGAAAAATATTTTATATGTTTAGCTTCTTTTGCTTTTCTGACACTTTCGTCATCACTCTATATAGCATTTTTAATCCTCTTTTGTTTACAACCTGTTTGTGTGTGTATGTTTTGAGTGTGTTTTACGATTACCGAGAAGCTACCACCTGGGCCAAACTCCTCCACACTTTTCTTACAACACACACAGCTGATGTCTACCCCCGTGGCAGCTGTGCCTGAAGATTTTTACTGTACCTGCTCGTTGAGCTCTGCACTGTTTCTCTATAGTTGACCTGTTTCTCTCGTTGTAAAGCAGCGGACTCCTTCTTAACCTAGAATATCTAACTTACTTTAGATGTTTTCCACTGTTTTTAGAGTCTTCTGTGTAACTGAAAAGATTTGTATCCCATTTTAAAGTTATTAAAGAAAAATATATGACGTAGATTGTTTTAATGAGTTATAAACTAAAGCTGTTCTTCCTACTGAGTGTGGTGCTGATGTCAGTATAGCTTAATTCCATTTCTAATAGCCAGGAGGGAGTCAGCCTATTTGTGGGCTGCTGCTGTTGCACTTGACTGCAATAACATCTCTGTGACGGAAATCTGATTGGCCTCCATTGTTTGGGATTGTACTTGGCACGTACCTATGGCTATTGAACAACACTCAACTTGTATTAACATGAGTTTTCCTGTTGAAGTAGCAGTTGTTGCCCAAACAGGATATTTTCCCACAGTATATGAAGGCTCCAGACTGATTAATGTTAGCAAAGAGAATCATGACTCCAAAAAAAAACTAGATTCAAGCTTACTGTATTTTCTCTCAAGATGATAAATGTTCTGTGAAACTGACCTACCTGCTCAGGATGTGCTACCTCAATGGGAATTTTCATGGAACTTTGTCAGATGTAGAAGTTCTGGAAAAGTGAGCTGGCCTTCATAACTCAAAAGCCATAGAGCTAACTACTTAACATTTACTCACTGTGCCTTTTTGTCGCTAGATAAGCAATCCTGTTAGCCAGAATTTCCATTTGGAATGAGAACTTAGATTGTCAGACCACCAGGTCCTTGAGCGGTTGCTGGCAGTGTCAACTGTTCTCATTCAGATCTCTGTGTTGACATGTTTTCACCAGCCAAGGCACCAAAGGACCAAGTCCCCGAGATCTACTCTGTGGTGGTGACGTGAGTGTCACTGCAGATATAGCTGTCGTGATGGCCTTTTCCTCTGGAAGTCCTGTTTCTGTTACACCTCTGAGGTGTGATGACCCCTAGTGGCGTAGTGAACACATTGCTCTGTGGAGTTTAAATGAAAAATATGTCCATGAACAGTGCTCTCTGTAGCATCAGTTTATTGAATGATGAGGATGAATTTATTGAAATTGACCTATCAAAGTCAAACAACCATTTTAAAATTATTCCTCAGCACCATTGTAACAGGAGAGGACGATTATTGACAGAATTGAGGAATTCTGAATTTGAATTGATTTATAGTCCGTGCTAAAGGCGTGTCTCAGTGACCGTCTCTGACAGAGTAACCACAGTCTGTGTCTCCTCTGGCTGCCGGCTCAGCTTTTTACAGCAAAGTAAGGACTCCACTACCTCTCTGGGGCCCTTAGTCATGAAGATGTAGAGGAACGGGTCCACTAGAGGATTCAGATACAGCAACAGATTGGCAATCAGCCCTAAGTAGCATACTTCCTCCTTCAACGACTCGAGCAGAATGTTCAGAATGAAGGGAAGAAACAGCACAGTATAATTGGTTAGGATTGCCGCCAATACACCCACAGACCTTTTCTTCTCCGCTGTAGAAGTTGACCTGAAACATAGCAACGCTCTCCATGAGTCGAGGAAGAAAAACAACAGAAAAGGGAAGGGAGTGAGAAGGGCCACTGCAAACCAGAACAAGTATTTAAACACTGCGAGGGCCAGAACAGCGGAGGGTGCTCCCCACATAGCCAGGGAGATGATGAAGGACTGTTTAAGCTTGCTGCAGCTGCTGTAGCACTGGGGGTACGTCACCAGCAGGTGTCGCTCTTGTGCAATGCAAACCATAAAAGTAATGTTGGATATGATGCCAAAATAAAAGATCAGGGTAGCAGTGTCAGCCGATAGGATACTCCCAGTAGCAGCCTGTGGTCTTCCAATGAAACTGAAAATGTCTGAAACAAGAAGGCTGATGACATGGACAGGAACAGGGTTGGGACCCTTGACCAGGTTCTTCATTGTGTAAAGGGCCAATCCAATGGCAGGTAGCCCAACGGCAAAGGTTATCCAGCCAATGACCTCAGCAACACGGTCAAAAGTAGTGTCAGTGTTGTTTGTGTTGTTGTTAACAGACCCTATATTCATATCTTTATCCATGGCGTTCTGGTCATTTGAGCTGGTTTATGATATATTTTTGTGGTGTTTAGTTGCATTTACCGGTATAGTCATTTTGTGACAGTGTCCTCTCATCTTTCACACACTAGAATGACAGCAACAGGAAGAATGTATTAAATACCTTTTAGAAGGAGTATGTGTACAACATTTTAAATATCACATTTGTTTAGGGTGTCAGTGACAGCCTATAGTACATTCTAGGCTACAAACGGCACATAGGCATTCTCCCAAAATCACTTCTATGTCACTCTACTGGCCTCGTTAATAAGACCATGCTCTAACTAGCTACTATTGCTTAAAGGCTACTCACATACTTCCGTCCCGTGTTCATGGAAATTTTATATTTAAAATGTTTCCTGAATTCCATTCATCCCCATAGCATTTAGATAATTTGGCACTGCCTTCCCTTGCCAAAAATAGACAGAGATAATCCATGGCCTTACCTGAAGTAGCTTTGGAGAGAACCGCATGGAAAGAGCGTTGTGAGTTCCTCCTCGGTGTGTTTTACCTTGCTGTTGATGGGTGAACGTCAATTACTGTACCTGGATGATCCCCACAGTAAATGATGCGTCTGGTACCAGGTCCGTGCTATGAATTGGATTGATTTGCTTTTGGCTTTTTTATATAAATGTTTTATTGGTGCTGAATAGCATGGTCACTTATCTTCCTAGAACTGCTAGATAAGCGGTTTCACAGAAGCTATACAGACTCACATTTCCCTAAGTTCCAGTTGAGCTATGCTGATGGTATTGAAAATAGTCAATTTGCATTTTGTACTTTCCTCAGTCTATAAGCCAGGGCATAGTTCCTCCTAACAGACACTGATGTCATTTAAACACATTTCTGGAACATATCAATGAATCTTAAAGAAGCTCAGTCATCCTAACCAACAACACTCAAGAGTGGTTGAACTCATGAACTTCCCTGTCAAAGAACTACAGTACCAGTCAGAAGTTTGGAGACCTACTCATTCAAGGGGTTTTCTTTCTTTTTTTTCTACATTGTAGAATAATAGTGATGACATCAGAACTATGAAATAACACACATGGAATCATGTAGTAACCAAAACATCAAAATATATTTTAGATTGTAGATTCTTCAAAGTAGCCACCCTTTGCCTTGACAGCTTTGCACACTTGGCATTCTCTCAACCAGCTTCAC
Source organism: Oncorhynchus mykiss (assembly GCF_057628025.1). Lineage (NCBI taxonomy): Eukaryota > Metazoa > Chordata > Actinopteri > Salmoniformes > Salmonidae > Oncorhynchus > Oncorhynchus mykiss. Next base: position 32,211,248 of record NC_143041.1, on the reverse strand, counting down.
CTGGAATGCTTTTCCAACAGTCTTGAAGGAGTTCCCACATATTCTGAGCTCTTGTTGGCTGTTTATCCTTCACTCTGCGGTCCAAGTCATCCCAAACTAGGTTGAGGTCGGGTGATTGTGAAGGCCAGGTCATCTGATGCAGCACTCCATCACTCTCTTTGGTCAAATAGCCTTTACACATCCTGGAGGTGTGTTGGGTCATTGTCCTGTTGAAAAACAAATGATTGTCCCACTAAGCACAAACCAGATGGTATGGTGTATCTCTGTAGAATATGGTAGCCATGAATTGAAATCAGACAGTGTCACCAGCAAAGCACCATCACACCACCTCCATGATTCACGGTGGGAACCACACATGCAGAGATCATCCGTTCACCTACTGCGTCTCACAAAGACACGGCTTTTGGAACCAAAAATCATTATCCTGTTGAAAAACAAATTATAGTGGGACTAAGCGCAAACCAGGTGGGATGGTGTATTGCTGCAGAATGCTGTGGTAGCCATGCTGGTTAAGTGTGCCTTGAATTCTAAATTAATTTCAGACACTGTCACCAGCAAAGCACCCCCACACCTACATGCTTCATCGTGGGATCTACACACGCAGAGATCATCCGTTCACCTACTCAGCTTCTCACAAAGACATGCAGGGGTTGGAACCAAAAATCTCATATTTGGACTCATCAGACCAAAGGACAGATTTCCGCTCGTGTTTCTTGGCCCAAGCAGGACTCTTCTTATTATTGGTGTCATTCATTGGTGGTTTCTTTGCAGAAATTCGACCATGAAGGCCTGACACTGAAGCATTTATTTGGGCTGGTAACTAATGAACTTACCCTCTGCAGCACAGGTAACTCTGGGTCTTCCTTTCCTGTGGCGGTCCTCATGAGAGCCAGTTTCATCATAGCTTTAAAAGTTCTTGAAATTTTCCGGATTGACAGACCTTCACGTCTTAAAGAAATGGTGACTGTCGTTTTTCTTTGCTTATTTGAGCTGTTCTGGACAGCTTGGTATTTAACCAAATTGGGCTATCTTCTGTATAACACCCCTACCTTGTGATAGAAATTCCACAAATTAACTTTTAACAAGGCACACTTGAATTGAAATGCATTCCAGGTGACAACCTTATGAAGCTGGTTGAGAGAATGCCAAGAGTGTGCAAAGCTGTCATCAAGGCAAAGGGTGGCTACTTTGAAGAATCTCAAATATAAAATATTTATTTCTGTTGTTGGTTACTACATGATTCTATATGTGTTCTTTCATAGTTTTGATGTCATCCATATTATTCTACAATGTAGAAAATAGTAAAAATGAAGAAAAACCCTTGAATGAGTAGGTGTGTCCAAACTTTTGACAGGTACTGTATGTGACCCCACAATTTCAACATTAGTGACAAGTATTTGCACAATATTTTGTTTGTTGCTTTTGTGTGTGGTGGAGGATTATTATCACGTTTCATCATTGTCTCAACATATTGGTTTTAAGTCTGATGGACCTAGACATTGTGACTGACCTATAGAAGTATGGTGGAATATCACTAGTAAGTTTGTTTTATTCTCCAGTAGCTGCCTGTACCACAGCACATCAAGTCTGTGAATATCAAACTAACAGCTTCTTCACCCAAAATGGTGTATGCATATTATAAGATGTGTGCATGAAGTGTACTATGTTACACATCAGATGTAATATTCCTGTTGTCATTCTGAAATACATTGAAGTAGAAACTTAGTGTGGAATGGATTAGGTCCGGGATCTTTTAACCACTGTTAGTAATGTCATGATCTCCCTGGCCAATCAGAAATCGAAGACTGACAAATGCTATAGTAACACAAATTGTGCAATGACTTTTGACATCCTGGAGTGGTGGACTTCCCGTCTCACAGTATTTAAGGCTCAGGCGTACATGCTGTATGGTCACTGGGTGTGCACCGTGAGTATCTGTGAGTATCTGTGCTGCAAAAAAAATAGTCTAGTCATTTAAAAAAAAATGTTTTTACATGTTTCTAACTTTCTAACTGTAGATTCCACATGGTTGCTAAAGGTTTATTTGAACTTTTCTTGTGCTACACATGTTAAACACTGAAATACGCAGTGATGACTTAGTTATTCTTATTTTTTTCTATTATATGATATTCATAAGAAATGTAGTAATGACTCAATTGATTAGTTAATTGCATAAAAAAGAGACGTTTAAGGTATCCTAACATTTACACAATGTAAGAATGTTAATGTCTATAGACATTGCACTTTGACAGGTCTATTTGTGTTACATGTTCAGTTTTACAAAAAATACACAGAACGTAGAACTATTGAGCATACTTCCTGTTTCTTTAGAAGGGAAATGCTTTTAGATTTAGAGTAAAGATGCATAATGCAGCTCAAAACTAGACCTATTTTAAAGAATCATGACCGGGATCTTAGATGTTATAGAGTAAAACACCAGCTATTTCACTTTTTTTCTTAGTGTAGGCACAGCAGGAAAATATTAAGGACCTTGAACTTGGAATCTGAAGAACCCTGCCATTCACTAGTTCCTGCAACAACAAGCAGCATCAAGGATGGAAGCAAGCCTCTGCAATATTTCGGACAACATCACATCAAATAGGAGCCTCATTGAAACCGTTGTACAGTGGACAACATTCTCCATTGGTTTTCCTCTGATCTGTCTGTCAATTTATGCCATGTATTTCCTGATCAGAGCTGATCACATCGCTCCAGTCTATGTAATCAACCTTCTTATTGCAGATCTCATTCAGATTTCAATGAGGCCATTCATACTGTCTGGTACCTGGCAATTTATAGTCATGTTGATTGAATTCTTTGGTATTAGTGCAAGCATTGGTTTCATGGTATGTGTTGCTCTCGAGAGATATCTTGTGATTGCATTTCCTCTCTGGTACCGTTTTCGCCGTAACATCAAATACTCGCTCATAATGTCCTCCATTATCTGGCTTTTTCCTTTCATCCAAATCTCCATGTTTTACCTCACACCGACTATTGAAATTTCACTTATTTTGTTTGCAGTTAACCTCCTCATACCCTTTCCACTGCTTGTATTCTTCCTAGTGGGCACGTTGAAAGCTCTGTCCGTCTCAATCTCTGTGCCAGCTGTCGAACAGAGACGGATTATTGGTTCCCTGGCCCTTGTGCTGGGCAATTACACAGTCCTGTTCCTACCCCTCATCATACAATATCTGATATCAGGGGTAACATGCCAACACAATGTGGAGATTGGGACAATCTTTGAGAGATTCAGCCCCCTTGTGGATCCTCTACTCTATGTGTTCATGAGAAAGGGAGCTAAGGACACTCTGGCCTTCCCCTGCTTCGACAAGCTCATGGGTGACGAGGAGCAGAGACAGGTCACAAACACTATGACCATGACTGATAGTGGAGTAGAAGGCTCCAGGTAGGACAGATCCAGGATAATGGACTGTATTTGTATGATTCACTATGTATCACTCCTATCAACTTTGTTAAAATTATCGGATCGAAACGTTGTCAAAAGCGGTGAATTGGGAGCTTTAACAGTGTGTGGCCTTGTTCTTTTCTTTGTTAAAATTATACCATGCGGGCCTCCCGAGTGGCGCAGTGGTCTTAGGCATACTACAGACCCGGGTTTGATTCCAGGCTGTGCCATAACCGGCCGTGACCGGGAGTCGCAAGGGGCGGCACACAATTGTCCCAGCATTGTCCGGGTTAGGAGACGGTTTGGCCAGGGGGGACGGAACGCTGACGTCAGTTGCCAGTGGATGGTGTTTCCTCCGACACATTGGTGCAGCTGGCTTCCGGGTTAAACGGGCGGGTGTTAAGGAGTGTGGTTTGTGGAGTGCGGTTTCGGAGGATGCATGACTCGACCTTTGCTGCAACTCCCCAACGGGCTCGGGAGAGGCAATGAGACAAGATCGCAATTGGATATCACGAAATTGGGGAGGAAAAATGTGGTTAAAATGTTTAAAAAACCTACTTTACTTTTATTGTTGTTAAAATGTGAAGAGTACATGCCTTGCTTTTTAATATACAATGCATAACATACTGTATTGTACACAGCCCTATTCTTCATTGCACTATCTTTGTTGGGCTTGTATAGCATCTTTTCAGAAAAATATGGACTCCTTTCCTTCAATAAATTGATAATGTGGATATTTGAGATCACTCTTTCTCCTCTATTGTTCCCATTCTCTCCCGGAGTCCCTCTTAAAAGAGGACACCTGAAAGTGGTCAGAGTTGGAGCCAGTTTATTCAGATCCCAATATGAGTACAAGTACATTCACATACAACCTACAAGCCCATGTCTGTAGTACCTATGAAATTTGAGTTCAGTTTGAGTTCACCATACATTGGGCCTACATGTCATTACATGGGCGGGTGTATTATAACATGTCATTCATTACATAGGCAGGCATGTTGGCTGACACGTCACCACATGTCACCATCCGTTAGTACTCTTTGCGTAATGCAGAAGTCTGGCTGCAGGCTCTCGATGGTACAGTCAGAAGTGTCCATGTTACAGAGGCTGCAGTCACAGCTCAGAGCCACAGGGTAGGTGACATGAGGGTCCACCCAAGGGGGACAGTCAGGTAGGCGGATCGTTTCATAGCGGACGTCCCGGTAGGTGCACACATGCTGGTACACGGTGGAAAATGGGCTCTTGAAAACCGGCTCCTGGTAAATAAATACACGGGAGGAAAGGTAAATGTAGATCAATGTTTTCTTTTGTTTTCACGCATTAGGGGTGTTTCTAGTATTTGATACGCAATTATGAAGAACACATTGACAATTTAAGGAAGTTATGGCCTTCTAAATAAGATAACACTAACCACTGTATAGTACATTCAGATGATACTAAACCACTGTATACATTGTACCTTGGTGACGCAGTGGCCACTGCAGATAGGGGTTTGAATGACTAAGCACGTTGGGCAGCCTTCCTTCTCCAGAGACACAGTCTGGTTGATGGGCTGACAGGGCTGCATGAGAGACCCCTCAACGGGTTCCAGGAGAATGCACAGAAGCAGGGAGATCAAGGTGCCTACATGAAGACCTAACATCCTGAAAGAGAGCCTAAGTGAAAACAAATGATTTTCTCTGGCATTAGAAATGGTACAGTGTAAATTGCTTATTATTTGCAAATTGTTGTAATAACTATATATAACAGTAAGAGAAGTCTGATCAATTTAGATAGGTTTACCTGAAGGACTCGAAGGGTTCAGCAGGCAGCAGAAAGTTGTCTTGATGGGCAGTGTGTTTGGGCATTTATACAGTGGAGGAGGCTAGTATTCAGGGTTGGATGCTCTGCTCATGATTTCTCCCCCTTCACAACAACCTTGAATAGAATCCCATGTTGGTAACAGAATGGATTACTTTGACACAATGACTTCCTCCTGACCTCTACTTTGCACATGTGGATGATGACATTGCATCAAAATATTAATTAATTCGACACCCTAATCCCTCAAGAGTTGATGGCTTTATAGGGTCAGATTGACATAATTGTCATAGATTTAGATCCCTGCTGTACACAGGAAGGACATGTTTTAATGTTAATGCTGCACATGTTATCAAGGTCCAAGCAAGTACATTTTGTTGAGATAGAATTTCATTGACAGGATTAACCCTATTAATCACACACTTGTTCATTGGGACAACAGGTAGTCATTTGAGTTATTCTGTGAATAGCCCACTGTTGGATACTGCTCAAGGTTTTGGTAAATCATGCTGTATCAGTTTGAAAGGATTATGACATATAAAAAAGTAAATATATCAAATACATTTTTGAAAGCATACCTTATTTTTCAATAAATAATATGTGTCAGCAATACTTGGAGAAAGACTTCCCGGAACACAAAAGCTTTTGACCACTGTTTCCTTTTATGAACTCGTGGGTTAATTTCTAACGAACCTGCTAGTGCGCATGCTCAGTGTACAGTGTGATTACGAAAGTAAATACAGGCGATGCTGAAGGTAAATTCCTCATAACAGGGTCAATCTAATGCCATAATGGCCGGTGAAGAGGAGAGTGACAAAAAGGTGAGTGTCCTAGACAATGTCATTCAGAAAACACTGTCTGTGACAATGCTAACTTGGCTAGCAGCAACTCATTTGTTGAAGGTCAAGAATATTATTGGTGGTGATGTCGCTACAGTAGTTGCCTAGTTTGCTTCAGTAGGTAGCTAGCTAACGGTAGTGTGCTATAGCTGAGTATGTGTTTCTTCATTAAATGTTTAACTAACGTTAGCTACCCCTCTTTCGTGTCTGCTAGCTAACAGTATGAATGTATGTGATGCTTGATACAAGATACAAGTAATCACGGTTTATATCTCAGTAATTCTCCGTTTATTCTCTGTGTAGTTTCATTTCCCATAATGTGTTTCATATACGGTATGCCATTTAGGGTTTCAAGGTGCTGGGTATTCTGGACGTTCAAAACACACCTTGTGCCAGAGAGGCTCTTCTACATGGATCTGGGGGATCCCTGGCTGCTGGCCTTTTGCACTTTTTGGCCACAAGTACGTTTGATTTCCCTGCAGATTCACTGGCATACATCAATGATTTGTTTGTTTGCGTGTAATCTCAGAACCCATAACCTAATCTCGTGCCAGATACATGTAACTATGTCTTGAGCGATTTGTTTGGATGAAATCTAATCTAATGTTCATTAATATGAGCATAGTAAGAATATATTACTTCTGTCATAGGTTTCTCCATAGATTATATTGACAAGATAGCCGAGTGACTGTTCTAACAATGGAAGTTGCCTCGTGCATCCACATACAGTACCAGTCAAAAGTTTGGACACACCTACTCATTCAAGGCTTTTAAAAAAATATATATATATATATTTTTATTTTTTTACTATTTTCTACATTTTAGAATAATAGTAAAGCCATCAACTTTGAAAGAACAAATATGGAATCATGTAGTAACCAGAAAAGTGTTAAACAATTTAAACATGTCTTCAAAGTAGCCACCCTTTGCCTTGATGACAGCTTTGCACACTCTTGGCATTCTCTCAACCAGCATCAGGAGGTAGTCACCTGGAATGCATTTCAATTAACAGGTGTGCCTTGTCAGAAGTTAGTTGGTGGAATTTCTTTCCTTTTTAATGTGTTTGAGCCAATCAGTTGTGTTGTGACAAAGTAGGGTTGGTATACAGAAGATAGCCCTATTTGGTAAAACACCAAGTCCATATTATGGCAAGAACAACTCAAATAATCAAAGAGAAATTACAGTCCATCATTACTTTAAGACATGAATGTCAGTCAAGAACTGCACTCTTCAAGTGCAGTCGCAAAAACCATCAAGCTCTATGATGAAACTGGCTCTCATGAGGACCACCACAGGAATGGAAGACCCAGAGTTACTTCTGCTGCACAGGATAAGTTCATTAGAGTTAACTGCACCTCAGATTGCAGTCCAAATAAATGCTTCACAGAGTTCAAGTGGCAGACGCATCTAAACATCAACTGTTCAGAGGAGACTGTGTGAATCAGGTCTTCGTGGTCAAATTGCTGCAAAGAAATCACTACTAAAGGACACCAATAAGAAGAAGACTTCCTTGTGCCAAAGAAACACAAGCAATGGACATTAGACTGGTGGAAATTAGACTGGTGGAAATAGACTGGTGGAAATTAGACTGGTGGAAATGGACATTAGACTGGTGGAAAGTCCTTTGGGCTGATGAGTCCAAATATGAGATTTTTGGTTCCAACCCCCCATGTCTTTGTGAGACGCTGAGTAGGTGAACGGATGATCTCTGCGTTTGTAGATCCCACGATGAAGCATGTAGGTGTGATGGTGTGGGGGTGCTTTGCTGGTGATAGTGTCTGAAATGTATTTAGAATTCAAGGCACACTTAACCAGCATGGCTACCACAGCATTCTGCAGCAATACACCATCCCACATGGTTTGCGCTTAGTCCCACTATCATTTGTTTTTCAACAGGACAATGACCCAACACACCTCCAGGCTGTGTAAGGGCTATTTGACCAAGAAGGAGAGTGATAAAGTGCTGCATCAGATGACCTGGCCTCCACAATCACCCGACCTCAACCTAATTGAGATGGGATGAGTTGGACCGCAGATGAAGGAAAAGCAGCCAACCAAGTGCTCAGCATATGTGGAAACTCCTTCAAGACTGTTGGAAAAGCATTCCAGGTGAAGCTGGTTGAGTAAAATGCCAAGAGTGTGCAAAGCTGTCATCAAGCTATTTGAAGAATCTAAAATATAGTTTTTTTTTGGTTATTACGTGATTCTATATGTGTTATTTCATAGTTTTGATGTCTTCACTATTATTCTACAATGTAGAAAATAGTCAAATAAAGAAAAAACCTTGAATGAGTAGGTTTGTCCAAACTTTTGACTGTTATTATGAAACTTATTTTCAATCAAATAAGTCTCATGTAATTCAACACTCTCATAGACCTCCAATCAAATAAGTCTCATGTAATTCAACACTCTCATAGACCTCCAATCAAATAAGTCTCATGTAATTCAACACTCTCATAGACCTCCAAACAAATAAGTCTCATGTAATTCAACACTCTCATAGACCTCCAAACAAATAAGTCTCATGTAATTCAACACTCTCATAGACCTCCAAACAAATAAGGGCTTATCTCACAAGGACAGATTTTGGGCAGAATAAATCCTCTCCTTCAGCTCTTCCTCTATTGCTTCTCACAGTATTTCTCCATTTCTTACACATGCCTTTAATTTGTCATTCACAGGTCGAGTGAAGCGGTCCTTTGACATAGGTTTTGCAGGATTCATGCTTACCACACTGGGATCATGGTAGGTTTTGAAGTCAGTGTTGATTTATAAGCTTAGCCTACTTTTTGGCTAGTTGATGTCCATTAAAAGTGAGAGTCCTTATTTGCTACATCCATTTTTGGACTTACAAATTAATTAAATAGACCCACTGATTCTTGAAATATAAGATTGTTTTAGTCCAATGTTTGTAAACAATATATAGCCTCAACATGGTTAAAACTATACTTTTGCTGTCCTTTCATCCATTGCTCTGTCTGTGAATTTGAGAGTGGTTACTTTTCTCCAGGCCCATCCCTCAGCTTTTTACCAAAACACAGGCGGGGTGACCACTTTATTATTGTCTAATTTTAGAATATTTATTTAGCATATTCATGAGATGTTCTCATCTATTTGTGTAGTACTACAACCCCTATGCAGCCAATTTAGCCTATGCAGCCTATACCCCAAGGCAGCCAATACAGCCTACACCCCTATGAAGCATATACCCCTATACAGCCTAAACCCCTATGCAGGTCCCTATGTATTAACCAGCCCTTTACACTGATGGTCTATTTCTGCTGGCGCTCTCAGGTTCTACTGTAGAATTACCAATGCCAAGCTCCGTATGCAGCAAAGGTTGATCCAAGATGGCATCAAGAACAAGGTCATGTATGAAGGCACGAGTTTGGACACCGTCAGTAAACCAAAAGAGCAGGAGCCTTGCCCTTCATGTCCTTGAGATTATTACATGATCCCGTCGTCAAATCATTGACTCTTTCACACACCCTTGACTGCAGTTCACAATGGCCACAGCCTTTAAATGTTCTTCTATTTATCTGTCTTATTGGATCATGTCAGGCATGGTTTGTCTGACAGATTTGTTATTTCTATGTAAAATATTCTGTAACAAGAGTTGTTTTTGTGCACAATGGTGGATCTATTCATAATTATTTAAGAGATGATTGGTTGTGCGCTGAATAAATATTGACTTTCTGTACAGTGGTAGGCCATCATTGTAAACTAGAATGTCTTAACTGACTTACCTAGTTAAATAAAAATGAGTATGTGTGGACTAAATAAGAGTACTGCAATAGTCTATTACTGGATCACCAGATGGCCACTAGATGGCACTCTGCATCATATCATACCACAGCACTGTAGTAAATCTTCCACACCTCACTATCTATCATCCAGCCCTACTCTCACACATTTGTACTGGAGTGAAAGAGAATGTGTGCGTTCTGGGTCTTTAGGTCTGACACAAAGCTACAGCGGAGAACTAGTCCTCTGTCTCCTGTCCTTCTTTCACTCCTGTTGCCTCTTAAGAGGCATGCATTTCCTGACTGCAAACTGTGTGCAAATCTTTGTCACACCGAGGCTAGGGGCTAAGGCCACAGTGGAGAAGCGGACCTCTCCACAAACTCCCAACACACAGGTGCTGCATCTGTGATGACAGTATGGGTGTCTCGATAGCTCACTGGCCCCTCCAGCTAGGGTCCAACTCATAGCAAAAGTAAAACAATGTAAATTCATATTATTTGCCTCTACCCTGCATTGGCCCTGTGCTGCCACAAAATGGGCCTCTCAGATGGCCTTGTTATTCTCAGTGTGCAGCATTGTCGAGGGCCTACATCCAGCTTACTAAGCAACTTGTGGATAGTTTGTCCCAACGGTCGGTAAATGTCAGTCTGCTGCAACCAGCCAGTGAACTGTTTACAGAAAAATAAATTAAGACAAAAACAATTAGATGTCAAGACTTTAATGTGTTTACAATGAATTGATACATATTTGGACTATCAAATATCACTTTTCTTCAGTTAATGAAAAATATTAAGAAATATCTAAAATAGACCACTCATTTACATTTGGTATTTCATCTTCCTTGATCATGATTATTATATATATATTTTGTTATAGCTGTGCAGTCCAGGAAGGGAGTAATTACATTAGAAATAAGTATTAAATGATATGAATAATTTAACTATAAATAAAAATAGCAAGATATGGTTCTTTCCTTTTTTAAACATGACCAGATGACAGAAGAAATAGCTTTATAGACATTTCTGCAACTGTCAAAAGCTCCTCAGACAGGTGTTAAACAGTATGAAACGCACAGTAACAGTACCATCTTGATCGGCTTATTCTGAATAATTCTGACCATTGACCTCCATGCATTGCTTAACACTATCATGAAAAACTGCACAATATGCTGTACGACACAGCCTAGGAGAAACCCTGGTCTCATACTGTATGTGCTGTTGCCAACTCTTCGGTCATGCTATACATGTTTAGTATGACAATGAAGGAATACAGAGAGGAGTTAGCAAGAGCACAAACAGACTGTTCCATCAGGCTACAAAAGGTACATTTTACAAACACAAAGAGAAGCTGCTCTATGGTTTCAGCTTCTGGCAGCAAGAAATTAAGGAATGACGATCCAGAGATGTTATTTTGATATTGGTCAGGATTCAATCCAGACCGCAGAAGATTTGCGTTGACATTTGCTTAAAATGGTGCATTGCCAGAAAGGAGCTATCCGATTGAATCCTGCCCTTAGTCCGTGGACTGTTCCTTCACTGAGTCTGCATCTGTCCGGGTTTCATCTGTTCTCCCTTGACCAGCAGGTGGATTGGCGCTATTGATGCTGGCAGCTCGATCCGCACCTCTGGAGCTTCTGACAGAGGCAGATCGGTCTATCTTAGGGGGATCCACATCTCTTGAGTTTCTAACAGTGGCAGCTCGATTCAAACCTCTGGAGGTTCTAGTGCCTTCAGCTTGATCAACACCTCTGGAGCTTCGGACACTAGCAGATCGATCCACACCTCTGGAGCTTCGGATGCTAGCAGCCCGGGCTAACTTAGTGAGGGTCTCCTCATAGGGTGTTGGCAGGTATACCATGAGGAAGACTCTGTCAGACATGTCTGTCTCAGAGCTGCAGCTGGGGATATGGTCTCTGTGCAAGGCCAGTGAGGACAGGAAGTCAGTGCTGCTCTCTGGGTCCTGGAGGTCCTGCAGATCTTGGAGCTCCTCCAGGTCCAGGGTGATGACGTTGGTCAGAGCCAATTTGCTGGTAGAGCATCTCCTGTAGACCAGGAAGCCAACAAGGCTGATGAAAAGGAGAGAGGTTGTTGCTATGACAACATAAAGGATGAACTCTTTGCTCATGATGTCCTCACTGGGGGTCAACTCATTCCAGTGGTCACCCTGGTGATAGAGTAAAAGGTGTGAATAACACTAGTTACTTCTATTTCACATACTTTTAAACATTGCATCCATTTTGTTTAATGTGCATCCTGTTGATCAACTCACCTGAGCATGTTTGTCGAGAGAGGGGAGCGGCGACGGCCCAGACCCAGGGACCCAGTCAAGGCTATCTCTGCCCGCTGGCCCAAACTTCATCCAACCGCTATCCAGTAACATCCGCATGATGCTGGGCTGAAAGCCTGGGCTTGGAGCGCAGAGTGGAGCGACAATCAGAGCGATTATCACTCTCGTGTCAGGGTGTACAATACTTACAAATGAGGGCATGACAAGCATGGGTCCAGCTAAGAGATCACTGAGGACGTAACAGTGTCCAATCACAGGCAGGCTTCTCCAATCTCTTTGGATTTACTCACAGCAGCACCACATTTGGCCTACATTGCAAATAATGGTTACGTGGGTGGTTGGTCAACTGATGTGGCGAGTTATTCTGGCTTGTCCCTGTCGGAGAACCAGGTAAAACCCTTTCACCCACAAACACTGTTTTGAGAAAAGTTCCTGACCCCCTCTTAGATGAAGAGAGAGTTACATAATTGAGACCAATATAAATTGTATAAAATAAATCATCAGATCCGGTAATCGATTTGTTTGTTTATTCTACAACACAACATAAAAGCGCTTTGAAATATACTGAGTATGAATACAAACATGAATACATACAATCTGAAGACAAATTACATCAGCAAGGGAGTCAAGCCAGAGAAAGAACACAAACATTATAATAGTTATTTTTTATCAAAGGCAGAAAAAAAGCTTTTAAAAATCACTGACAATATTGGCCCTCTTAGGGCTCTATTAAATCTGTGTCGTTGAAGAATTACTGTAATTCCTGATTGAGCCGACATATGCAGCGTTTACCATGAATGCAGTCTCCACGAACGCTGAAACGTTGCCTTTAAATTTCATGCTGTAACACAGAACTTTCACGATAGGAATTGAATAGAGCCCTAAGCAAGACATTCTTTCTGCCAGGCTTGTGCCATTCGGTTCATCCATAATACCGACCATATAGTCATTCAGAGGAAAATGTACAGAACTTACAAACTGGCAGAATTTTGACGGTATATGTACACTTAGTTGCCGAACAGTCAAATATTCATAAAACATATGCATATTAATAACAATATATTAACCAAATGTTTGTAATAATCAGTTAATTGAATTTTGTTTGGCTAAACACTTAAGATGGCAGAATTAATCTGTTAACAAAACAGTCGTCTTAGTGCATGAAAACGTTACAGAAACCGTCAGGCATGCTCCACACATTCCTTTCTACATTTTAGAACACTTTCACACTCATATTGCCTTAAATTAAGCATTACACAATACACCTCTAGCTACAGGGCCCAGCTGTAAAAGAGACCTTGGTCTCAGTCTGTGTTCTTTGTTGAAATAAAGGTATAATAATACCATTGATGTCAAGTTATTTTAATTCAATTATGTGCTTTTGGTTATAAAACAAAACACATTGAACTGTGTTGAAAACAATTACCATCTCATGGGACCATACTTATGGGTTCCAAAATATTAAATTTTTCTCAAATATTGTTTAAATTGCTCCGAAAGGAATTGCCTTGAATCTTTTTTGAATCATGATCATACAGTATTCATGCACCATTAAGTAATGTGCTCCCACACTGCAGAACATATGGAATTGGACTATTGATGGTTTCAAATAAATGCATCAACACAGTTTGGGGCAGAGGGGTAAAAATGTGTTATAGGAAGCAATGATATTGCCACAGTCTAGGACGGTTAGATACACAAACACTCCGGACGGTTAGATACACAAACACTCCAATCCACGTCCATCATACCATAAACTGATCATTTTGAACAAACTGTGTCAAACAATTGGGTCGCAATCTACCCACAAATTATCAACTCAGACAATAAGGAATAGTCGACGGTTTCTCTCTCAAAGCCGCTTATATGCCTACGCACTCTCTCAGGGTCCTGCTCCCTTTTCATCCTCAATCAGCAGATAGGAAGCTATGGCAGATGATACGTTTCTTGGAAAGGATCAACAGTTAAAAGATAGTGCCTCTATATAACACATTCACAAGCTGCATGCTCAGCATAATTTCCAGAGAGATGATGCTGTAAAAGTATACAACGAATGGAACTTAATAATCATCAGCAGCTTACATCAAGGGCTCCATTCAATCTTTATTGCTGAAGTTCAGCTTTACAGCATGATGAGCCTGGTCTCAGACTATAGGTAACATAAAAAAAATGTACATTTCGGGAAAACTCAAAATAGTTGGTATGTTTTGTTTGGTATGGTTACATAAAACAGAAGGTTACCGAAGGCAAAAACAAAAGGAGGATGTTTGGTTGTAATATAACGCAAACGTATAGTAACCCAAAGGTTGCGTGTTCAAATCTCATCATGGGCAACTTTTGCATTTAGCAACTATTATTTTTTCAGCCACTTAGCATGTTAGCTAACCCTTTCCCTAACCCTACCTACCTTAACGTAAGCCAGCTAGCTAAATTTAACCGCAACAAATTGGAATTCGTAACATATCATACGTATTGCAAATTTGTAACATTGTATGAATTGCAATTCATAACACATCATACGAATTGTAATTTGTAATATATATGGAATGGATGATGGGCATCCACAAATTAATACATACCATACAAATGTGTATTTACTATGATACCCCTGAGTTCAGGTTGGCGTGACTTGACATTTTAACAGCAATATTCCTGTGGAGACTGTATTCAAGGTAAACGCTGTATGTGTCAGCTCAATCGGAAATGACCTTTACATTTCTAAAATCGCCCCAATCTGTAATGCTTCAGCCATCCAGATTGAATAGAGCCCCTAGACACATACAGTGGGCAGGTCTTTGGTCATTGTAGTCATTTTCACCTCCCAAAGTTGATCATTTCATTAAGACAGTAAACAAAAAGGTACATTCTATAATAAACAGTATGTATGCAAAAGACTGTCCCAGGTTGTCAGAAGAAAATACACTATAAAGCACTGTAATAACTAAACTTGACACTGAAAATTCTACCCCCAGTACTGCAATGGAGACCAGATGAGAATACGCTCAACAAATTATGCAATGAAAGCAATTACTAAACTTTTCAATAGTAGAATATTACATTAACTCTCATGACAGAATTCTAACATAATAGCATGTTACTTTCTAGATATCTACATTTAAATGTACTTCTTTTTCAGTTCTTATATATGAAATCATCTTGATTCATTGTAAAAGTGTGTTACTATAATGAGCTTGAGAGTGCTTCCATATAAAAATGTACTATATTCACAAATGCATTTGGCCAACTTCAATTTTTTTCTGATCTGTTTTTTTTTCAATTCTTGCCTATTTTAGAGTACAGTAGAGCTGAAAACCTAATAAGATATATTTATTTGTAATACCTTTTAAGCGCAGACATTTACTACCAGAGATTCAACTAATCTTTGGAGGCCAGCATGAAAATGTCAACTGTATCAAAACATCAGGGAACAAATGTACATTCAAGAGAACATATTCTGAGAGCAGGTGCATCTTATATCTACTAATAAATAATCCACTAAAGTGACTAAAATCCTAGACAAAATTGTGTGGGTGGGTACATAAAAGGCTGTTTTTTGACTGCTCAAATTTACACAAACAGCAATGGCGAACATATATTATAGTGATACATGTACTGAGTGTTCAATCATCTGTCCCTTTTCATTAATACCCAAGCAGATGTCAGCTATTAGAGCAGGGTCAGGGAGGTCAGAGAGGGACAACACGATAGCAATTCCGACATTTCCTATAGAGGGGCTAGCAAGGAGTCCGGGTATGATCAGGGAAAGGCGTAGTGATTGGAGAATCATCATGTTTGGGTCTGACATTATCTAAGGATGACCGTTTCTAGACAGGCCAGGTCTGAGCATGGCTCCAACCCAAACTGTTGTTGAGGTTTGAGGGTATATGAACGAAACATAATCCTGCCTTACAGTATTTGTTGGGTTGTTTATCAACAGCGCTCTCAATAAGGATCAGCATGTGGGGATTTGCTCTCTGATTTCATTGGACATTGATGAGTAACACTCATTGACCTATATGGTGAGATCTCAGGCGTGCTTAGATAATAGCAAGGCTGTATTTCTATCATGTTAAAGAATGGATGGATTTGGGCAGTGGTGTAGTGGAGGGTAAACGCGAGTAAAACAGTTTACCTACCTTTTGCAGATTTTTTTTCCCCGGAAGTATAGGGAGCCTTACTCTTTTCACTGCGACAGCCAATTAGAGTTTATCCACCTATTTTTTCTACCACTGGATTAGGGTCATGTGGTCTGTTTACCTAGAGGGGACTGGGTCACTTTCACCAAGGCCTTGTGACTGGCTGGTGTCATCAAGGCATCTCATCTCCTCTCTTAAACAACATTTGTTAATGTTAATTAATACTAAAGAGAATATCATCCATTTCACTGAGAGGGGCCTGGGCTTGGTAAATAATTTTGCCTGATTTATAGATTGGAATCTTGTCAGAGTGCAGTACACCAATTTACTACTGAAATGTGTAAAGCTAACTGGAACTAATATCTTCATATAGCACAAGATCTGATTTATATACAGTTATTCCAATGTCAAATCACAAATATAAATAAAAAATATATATATTCTTAGTGTAATAGCATATTTGCAGTTGTAAAGAATGATATAAATAATATGTAGTAAACATAAATTGGGGTCTACAATAAATAGCTATGTCAGCTAATTTAAAGACACGACGATTCTATTTTTGGTAAAAAGCTCACTTCCATTTCATTCAGGAGTGACAGCGTTAAAGCAAAACCTAGCAAAGAAACTGCATGACTTCCTGTAAATTACAATCAAACTGAATGACTTCCTGTAAATTACAATCAAACTGAATGCGGCTAAAAGTGGCAATGCAGATTCTCATTGGCTGAGCCTTTGAGACTCCCCTTTACAAACACTGTAAGGAACGCAGCTGCTCCTCACATAGTGATGTCATACATTCTTCCTACGCGACTCAGCCACTCTCGCACTGCCTGGCGCACACGGAGGTCAGTCACGTGACAGGTCAGCTGACTAATGCAGGGGAACACGGCAGGCTGCAGGGCCACGAAGGTAGGGTCTGGAAGGAGCTGGATCTGAGTCAGGATGGTCAGAACCATGTTAGTCCATGCCTAGAGAGAGAGTGAGAGAGGTAGAGAGAGAACGAGGGAACAAGAGAACGAGAAAGAGGATTGAGTGTTTATCCAATCATGAAAAGAGAACTGGACCTGTATCTGGTCATGTTTCCCCTGCATGCGGTCCCACCTGTATCTGGTCATGTTTCCCCTGCATGCAGTCCCACCTGTATCTGGTCATGTTTCCCCTGCAGTTCTACCTGTATCTGGTCATGTTTCCCCTGCATGGAGTCGCACCTGTATCTGGTCATGTTTCCCCTGCAGTCCTACCTGTATCTGGTCATGTTTCCCCTGCAGTCCCACCTGTATCTGGTCATGTTTCCCCTGCATGCAGTCCCACCTGTATCTGGTCATGTTTCCCCTGCAGTCCTATCTGTATCTGGCCATGTTTCCCCTGCATGCAGTCGCACCTGTATCTGGTCATGTTTCCCCTGCATGCAGTCCTACCCGTATCTGGTCATGTTTCCCCTGCATGCGGTCCCACATGTATCTGGTCATGTTTCCCCTGCATGCGGTCCCACCTGTATCTGGTCATGTTTCCCCTGCATGTAGTCGCACCTGTATCTGGTCATGTTTCCCCTGCAGTCCCACCTGTATCTGGTCATGTTTCCCTGCAGTCCCACCTGTATCTGGTCATGTTTCCCCTGCATGCGGTCCCACCTGTATCTGGTCATGTTTCCCCTGCATGTGGTCCCACCTGTATCTGGTCATGTTTCCCTGCAGTCCTACTTGTATCTGGTCATGTTTCCCTGCAGTTCTACCTGTATCTAGTCATGTTTCCCCTGCATGCGGTCCCACCTGTATCTGGTCATGTTTCCCTGCAGTCCTACTTGTATCTGGTCATGTTTCCCTGCAGTCCTACCTGTATCTAGTCATGTTTCCCCTGCATGCGGTCCCACATGTATCTGATCATGTTTCCCCTGCATGCAGTCCCACCTGTATCTGGTCATGTTTCCCCTGCATGCAGTCCCACCTGTATCTGGTCATGTTTCCCCTGCAGTCCTATCTGTATCTGGTCATGTTTCCCCTGCATGCAGTCGCACCTGTATCTGGTCATGTTTCCCTGCAGTCCTACCTGTATCTGGTCACGTTTCCCCTGCATGCAGTCGCACCTGTATCTGGTCACGTTTCCCCTGCATGTAGTCCCACCTGTATCTGGTCATGTTTCCCCTGCATGCAGTCGCACCTGTATCTGGTCACGTTTCCCCTGCATGTAGTCCCACCTGTATCTGGTCATGTTTCCCCTGCATGTAGTCCCACCTGTATCTGGTCATGTTTCCCCTGCATGGAGTCGCACCTGTATCTGGTCATGTTTCCCCTGCAGTCCTACCTGTATCTAGTCATGTTTCCCCTGCAGTCCTACCTGTATCTGGTCATGTTTCCCCTGCATGCAGTTGCACCTGTATCTGGTCATGTTTCCTCTGCAGTCCTACCTGTATCTGGTCATGTTTCCCCTGCAGTCCTACCTGTATCTGAGCCTCTGAGTCTCTAATGGAGACGCTATGGGAGCTTGCTGTAGAACCGGAGCGGGGTCTGATCTTCTCCTGCCTCAGCACCTCTGGCCCGGCACTGAACGAGTGTCTCATGGGCCCCGGGTCCACCAGCTGCTGGGGCCTTTGTGGGTTGGAGGACTCTGGGGCCCTCATCGTCCCTGCCTCGCCCCTGTTCTCTCCCCCCTTGGTCTCCTTCACGAAGGTGGAATGGTTGTGCTGCTGCTTTCTCTTCTTGTACTCCATCATCAGCTTGGTGATGGTCTTGTCAGTGGCGATGGTGTATAGCTTGTTCCCAGCACTCTCCCACCACTCCTTCTTGCGGCCCGCTGGGTCTCTCCTCTCCCCTCTCAGGTGTGGCAGGCTGTCCATGCAGTAGCCAGCAGTAGGGCTGTGTGTGTCCTCCGACGGCGTCTCTGCCAGGTGGGAGCGCACGCTGTCATCTGAGGGTGTTCCCCGGCCGGACAGGCCTCCCGTGGAGGGAGTGGGAGTCTCGGGGGTGGAGGGGAAGAAGGGCAGGAAGAAGAGGGGGTCCCCCCGGAAGACGGGCACTGCCTCGTCCACCAGGTTCTCCTGGTCCAGGTGCATCTGGATGTAGTTGTTGCAGAGGTCCATGCAGAGCTTGTGCAGCCGCTTGACCAGCCAGGCCCAGTCTGCGCTGCTGACCGGCTGGATGCTGAGTGAAGGGATGGTGGCCCTCCACTGGCGCTTCTCCTTCCCCCGCGGGGGACTCACCTGAGCCGTCTCCTCGAAGATGTCCTCGTCCTCAGAGGAGCACTGCTGGGAGGAGTCGGAGCTGCCTTCGCCCTCCTCGTAAAGGATCTTCTTCACCAGCTCAGCAGTGATACTCTCTTGGTTGGTGAGCGTGGCACACAGCAGGGCCTGGAAGTAGATGTTGAAGCTCATGGCAGACTGGCGGTACAGGTTGGCAGCGCCACACACCCCAGACACCTTCATCAGCAGGTACTTGAGGCCCGGGCGCGTGTCGAAGTCTCGGGCTGTGCGGTAGGAGTCCAGCAGCAGGTCGAAGATGATGGCCAGGTTCTGCATGGAGATGTAGCGCAGGAAACCAGATGGTCTAGGATCAGATACTGGGGTGGTCTTCTCCTGGGTCTCAGCATCACCAGGGTGCTTAAACTCCTCCAGCAGAATGTCATACAGGTTCTGGAGCAACACTTGATGAGAGAGTAAGCTAACCACTATAGTTCTGAAAGGAATCCTATAGATCAGATGGAAAAAAAGTTTATTGAAATCATTTATGTAAATAGATTCCTATTTTCCTGATATTTGGTTTGCCTGATTGTCAGAAACATGCAACAACGTACTGGGATTTAAGCTTGAAAGTTTTCCGATCCATTTTTGGACATATAAATTAATGATATGTACCCATTGATTCTTGAGGAATATAACTTAGAAATACCTCATGAGCTTAGTTCAACTGTCGTACCCTATCATCAGAACCCAAAATATAAGCTTGGTTGTTTGTAAACAATAAAAATGTAAACAAACAGTAGCCTCAAAACATGGTTAAAACTATAATTTTGATATCATTGATGGTCAGTCCTTGCATCCATAGCTCTGTGTATGAATTTGAGAGTGGTTACATTTCTCCAGCCCCAACCCTCAGCTGTTTACCAAAACAAAGGCGGATTGACCGATTTGCTATTGTTTCAATTAAGGACTCTAGCTTTAAATCTCAGACATCAATTTCTCCATCCTTCTGGGCATCATATGAGGTTTCTGATAAACAGCATTAAAGAAAAGGTCCTTAACTGAAAGTCAAAAGCAGATTTAATAAAACCATATTGTAATCCCAAAGAGCTTGATCAAAATAATAATACTGTATCAGAGGTCAGAGGACTCTGGGAATTTTCTTATTTTATAAAAAGGGAAAGAATTTCATATCTACGCATGGTGAATAAGACAAAGTCTTCATCATCTGCACAGTAGCTCATGTCATCTGATAACAGATGTTGACATGACATAATATGGTCCATGACATTGAATGGATGCTTAAAGGAAAAATGGAAATATTGAATATACAGGTGGGCATAAATGCTGCTCACAGTAAACCAGAATCATGGTATGGGTGTCATCGAGTGCTCTTACCCAATTTTTCTGTTGTAAGTCCAGCACATGAGAGAGAAATCAGCACATAAGGAGATAGAATATACTGCACATTGAAAGCTACATTCTGAGAATGGGCTGTGAACCTAGACAAACTGTAACACACTATATATAGATAGTGAATAGATTAGAATAGAGCAATGATTCAAAGTTGATGGTGTACTGTACACGACAGGTTGAACACACAGTATACAAAAGCCACCACACCAGCTATGTGATTAAAAGTTGCAAACCTTTTCTGAGTGTGACCATTGGATTGCTGGTCTGAAGGGAGCTCTATGATGAGCACACAGGACTGGGCATGCTCAAAGCCTTCTTTGTTATTGGGGGTTTTAGGGGAGCACTGGGTGTCCAGCATAAACACCTAAAGACAGGAGGAAGATAGGAGACATGTATAAAGTCATACTGAACAATATACATGAATAATGAAATGTACTGTCTACATAGAAGATTTGAGACTTAATACAGAGGTTTGAAATGTTGTTTAATAACAGCTAGAT